>NC_081760.1:36004256-36304256 GCF_963082965.1 Carassius carassius
TATTATATGCGTCAAAATGATGACACTGTAATTGACAATACATTTTTGTCCTAATTATGACTTAGTATCTCATAATTTCATTTTTTTTAAATCTCATAATTCTGACTTAGTATCTAATTTTTTTTATCTCATAATTCTTACTTAATGAGTAATCATTTAAATTGTTAATGATCATTTAGATTTTTTTACATCATATTTAGGATTTAACATTTTTAAATGTTGCAGAAATGAGTTTCCATAATATTCCACTCCTTCTGAAGTAGCTTTTATGAGGAATGCAACTTTAAAATGAACCCATTATTTATGTCTAGTCTATTGAAGATTTCAAATTTTGTTCACTTATTGTTCAAAATGTGTTGCACCATGTTTGACGTTGTTGATGCACCATTTCAATTATGCAGAATGTAAAATACATTTTGGGAACTGCAGCAGAGGGCACAATTTTCAGTAATGGGGTCTGTTGTTTATGATGTTGTTGTGTGACATGTGAGCATTAGAAATATAGCAAATGAGTTGTGTGGAATGATATTCTGGGCTTTTCTGCTGCTTTTTGGATGTTCAAAACTGTTGTTATTGTAAACTGGTACAAAAGCAAAGATTCTTTAAAAAGTCTTGAGCAATCCTTAATGTACCGGTTTAGAACGGCAGAAGGTTGAGTGAGTGATGATTGAGCAGAATATTCATTTAGGGGTGAATTATCCCTTTAACCGGATACATTTGCTCAGTTCATTTTCAGAACCGGAGGCACTTAGACTCAGTGTGATCTTCAGCTCAGATAGCAGCGTGTACTCAGCCAATAAGCAGATGTGAAACAGATAGCCTGGGGCAACATCGATCCAGAACTGACTTGAATAATAGCCAGGCTGCTTTTTACCCTGAGAGAAGAGAGCTGTTCGAGTCTCTGGACTTCTAGATGTGTGATTGAGTTCACATGCAAGCAGTCGCTCCTTGATATCTGTCCTGCCCACTGTCTCAGGGGGCTTCGGTCCAGAGACGCCCCAGGGGAGAACCTGAGGAAATGCCGATGTGTAAACACAGCCATGACTGGGAGTTTCCCGGTCTGAGATCAGTGCACTATGATAAGTGCGTGAAGATTCTTCTGTGGGACACAGACTGGCTTCTTCTCATAAACAGACACTTTTTGATGTGGTGTGCCTGACCTCTCGCTCTACTGCTGTGGTTGTGTTTTTAGTTGAGCTGTTGCGGTTTAGGGATGGGTCACTATGGTCCTCTGTTCATCCCAAACATTATTAGTGCTGGGCAATGATTCAAATTTTAATCGCGATAATCACATGATTTCTCTATACCAGAGATGCCCAAACTAGGGCCCGCGGGCCAATGTTGGCCCGTGGTAACCTTTGTTTTGGCCCACCATACCGTCTGAGGAGAGAGAGGGGTGGGTGATACCTTCGCACAGATCGTCATTTCTAATTTGACATAACAATTTTGTTTGTTTTATTGTTTAACTACAACAGGGTAAACTGAAATTAAATGTTTAAATTAAATATAAATTAATTAGATTTTTTTCCTGTAAATGGCAATTCAAGGTGCAGCACCACGTGCTTTGCGACACTTGACGTCAATTAACGTCAACAAATTAAACGCAATAATGTAGAAGTCAAGGCAGTGGCACACAGCAGGCCCGGTTCTACGGGGGTGCTTGAGGGTGCTAAGCACCCTCAAATAAAAGTGAAAGCACCCTCAGATGAAAAATTATTAATAGCACACATAAACGAGATTATGCCGAAAATAAAACACAGACGGATTTCACACTCTTGCCTATAATAGGATAGCCTACACAAATGAAATAAATTAATAAAATTATACAAATATATATATATTAAATAAATTATTTCGTTATGCTTTCATGTTTAATGCATTGTAGTTGTCCTTTCGTGATCGCGATACGCAAAAGGTGAAGCTGTCTCTTTAATTGCCCACTTTGCTTGCGTGCGTGCTTCCCGCTCAGAAATTTTGTTAGCTGACTTTCTGAGACGGGGCTTTAGGTAACGTAAAAATAAGTGTCCATTTTTAATCATCATGGACATAAGAAAATGTCTCAAGAACGCACAAACATCTACATCGAAGGGACAAGCATGTGAAGAGTCAGTGGCTACAGTTCATATTTACTAACACAGAAGTTTAGCCCGAACCTCGCGTCATTTTATTGACGTTTCTCCAACATAATGTTCTCCAACATAAATGCTTTCTAGTCTGGATTCGCAAGCCGTTTGAAGGAAGGTTACAGTACTGAATATATTTGGATTAGCTTCTTCCTCCTCCTCCGAATCACAACCTGTAAGTATTATTATTAATAATTGTAGCATGCTCAATAAGTATTTTGTGTAACGTTATGTGTGTTGTGTAACGTTAAGCTAGCGCAGCTTCTTGGTCTTTTGCTGTCAATTGTTTTGAACTGCTTGTCGTTGTTATTGGAGTTGTCATAAAGAATATAGCAGCAATACCTTGGTGTAATAACGTTACTGCAGCAGTGCTTTATCAATATGTTTATGAATAACGCTAACAATGAATGACTGATTGGGTGTTGATGTGTTGTCATGGTTGTCAGACCCGGCAGTCAGCGCAAGTGCATTATGGGTAATTGTTTGTTGGGAGTTGATTTATGCGTTATTACAGCAATATGGTTGGGGTTTGTGTTAGTAAAGTTACGTGTGTTTATGTTCAAGTTAGGTTGGATGTTCTTGGTACATTTTCTGCCTTGTTATGTAAAAATGTGTCTCTCACCGTCATGGAGAGAGACGTGTGTAAGGCAGTGACTTTTCTCCATTCTAGGAGTGTTCAATGTAAGCTGAAGCCGGTTACAACAAGGGTATCACCACAGTATAGGTAGGCTATGTGTGGCATGTTTTAATGTTTTGCAAAGTGAAGATGGCTGCTTGTGTACCTGCTATTCTATAATTTACTGCCAGATCGTATATTGATTAACATAACAGCAATTACCGTAGTATTGTTGTATTCAACATCCCCAATTTTGAGATACTATGTTTCAGACTGATGACTGAGCTATTTTCTACGATTATGTAAGCAGCACCCTCACTATATTCAGAAGCACCCTCAGTGATTTGGTTCTAGAACCGGGCCTGGCACACAGACAAGAGACATTTTAAAAAAAGTTTGGCAAGATGCGTTTTTATTCACTGAAGTAAAATCAAAGGCAGTATGTCTAGTTTGCAAACAGTCTGTTGCTATTTTAAAAGAGTAAAATATCCGTCGTCATTATGAAACAAAACATTCTGCAGCTTTATCAAAGTACAGCGGCGTGGCGCGAAAACAGAAGGCTAACGAGCTGCTTGCTAAACTTCGATCTGAAAAGAGCGCGCTGCTACGTCCTTCATCAGCACAAGAAAGCGCCACACGGGCCAGTTATCAGATTTCCGCTCTAATTGCTAAAAGTGGAAGATTCTTCGCTACTGGAGAGTTCGTCAAGGAATGTCTTGCAGTGGCTGCAGAAGCAGTTTGTCCTTCTCAGGTACGAATGTTCTCACAAATTAGCCTGTCAAGAAATACTGTTACCCGACGTATAGAGGACATGGCTCAAGACATCGGCGAGCAAATCAAGACAAAGGCAAGTGCGTTCTCTGCCTATTCAATAGCCTGCGACGAGAGCATCGACATATCCGATTCCGCACAGCTGTTGGTATTTTTGCGTGGAGTAAATGAAACTTTTGATGTGACACAAGAGCTGGCTGGCATTGAGACCCTTTCTGGTACTACTAAAGGAGAAGATCTCTTTTTTGCTGTTGAGAGAGTGTTGAAAAAAAATTAATTAAAGTGGGAGAAGATGGCCGGCATTACAACTGACGGAGCGCCGGTGAACACCGGCAATGGTAGGGAGGAAATCTGGCCTTGCTACATTTCTCTCAGAAAGTCAGTGAATGTGGAGGAAAAGTTGTTAAGTACCACTGCATTTTACATCAAGAACAACTATGTGCTAAATCTGTCGGGCTTGTGGATGTGATGCGTGACGTCGTCAAAATTGTCAACAATATACGCTCCAAGGCGCTTTCTCACCGACAATTCAAGACACTGATGGATGACATGGATGCGCAATATGGTGATGTGTTGTACCACCAGGAGGTCAGATTGCTCAGCCGTGGAAAAGTTCTCAGGAGATTTTTTGATCTGCGTGATGAGATCAGATTTTTTCAGGTGGATGCAGTCAGAGATGATCTTCAGATGGAACTAATAGAGCTTCAGTGTGATTCAGAACTGAAACACAAGTTCACATCCCTTCCCTTGACAGATTTCTACAAATGTGTCCCAGCAAACAGGTACCCAAAGATGTGTAAGCAGGCACAAGTGATGCTGTCTCTGTTTGGCAGTACCTACCTCTGCGAGCAGACTTTCAGTCTGATGAATTTGAACAAAAGTAAACTCAGAAGCAAAATAACTGACTCTCACTTACATAATATCTTGTCTTTGTCTGTAAGTCAGCTACAGCCCAATCTTGAAAAACTTCTGAAAAATAAGGACCAGCTTCATATCTCTCATTAGGTCACTGACATTGCAACCACATGGTTTTATTATTGCTTGTGTGTTTGGCATTGAACTGTATTGTACATTGAACACTTGGGGAATGTTGGTTTTATTGTAACAAGTTCATTAAAATGCAAAACTTTACAAATAAAACTGCATTAGTTAATCAGATTAAAGTTGTTTTATATTTATTTTAAATATTATGAAATAAATAAACCCATAGCAACTTTAATATAATACTGTTTGATTTATGATGCAAAATTTACTTTTGGCCCACGGCCCTCAATCAAGTTTGATTTTTGGCCCTTCATAGGAAAAAGTTTGGGCACCCCTGCTCTATACACAAAATTCATATATGAATCTCTTATGCACAAAATTAATTAATGAATTCAAGAGTAATACATTGTGCACTTTTTCATTTATAAGTACTACCATATGAACAAAAGTGCAAAAATAGAATTTGGTTTGCAAACACTTTAAACAAATAAGGTGCTTTTTTTTTTTTACAGCATTGTTCCTTTTAAATAGTAGCAGTTAAAATATTTCTTAATAAATAAATAAATCTAGAATCACGGTGAAAAGTAACAGTTTCTACAAAAATATGAACAGCACCATCAGAAATGTTTCTTGAGCAGTAAATCATCATATTAGAATGATTTCTATATGAAACTGAAGACTGGTGGAATTCAGCTTTGTATCACAGGAATAAATCAAATTTTACATTATATTCAAACAGAAGAGAGTTATTTAAAATTGTAATAATATTTCAAAATATTACTGTTTTAACTGAATTTTTGATCAAATAAATGCAGCCTTGGTAACATTCAGAAACATTACAAAATCTTTAAATGGTTGTTTATGTCACCAATTTAATTTAATTTTATTTTATTGTTACACTTATTTATTATTATTTTATTATTATTTATTTTTATTTACATTTATTCATATTTTTATTTTTTAAAAATTTATTATTATTTTTTTTATTTAAGATGGGAATTTTTTATTCCCATCTGCCTCGAATAAGTGAATGAGTGGCGATACGTTGGCAGACAGCTGTGCTGGTTCATTTATGGTCCTCTCCCATTGACTGTCTCTTTTCCTCTTTCCAGGGAACGAGAGATCCCATGTTCCCCACTGGAGTGAGTTTCCCACCTGACTGGCCCGTCTACAGTGAGACACACATTAAACTCAGCGTCTACGGTGTGAACGACGGTTTCCAGCAGACGGTGAGTAAAGAGGTTACACTCCACACTGGATGAAATCTGTGCTAGAGACTCTACTTGTCTCGGTGCTTTTCATGTTTGCTTGTGCAGATCTCGGTCTCTGGTTCATGGATTTGTTGTGGTCCCGTTATTGATGATATTTGGGTATTCTGGGGCCCCAGTGTTGTTTGTGAAGCCCTGAATGTATTTTATTTTCTTCTAATCACCTGCTTAGTATTGTTTGTCACAAAATCAATCCGAACTGCAGCTTTAGTCTATAATTCAGACGTTGTCTAGCAAGCCACATGTTTGATTATTTTGCAAAAAGTCTGGCACATTGACATTTATTCTGCAACAAAATGACAGCTCATTTCATTTCTGTCGCATCGGCCCGTTCTGCAGACAACACTGAAGAAATTAGATATTATTTCACAGACAAAATCTGAAAGCAAAGCAGGAGAAACAGATGCGCTTGAGAAATGTGCCAACTTTAAGATATGAGTCTGGATACTTTTCAAGTACATTTTGTTTAGAAGCGATGCCACAAGACTCACAAACTTTACAGAGACTTGTTTTACCTGTATGTAACATGCACTATGAAAAGCAAAAAGGAACAAAAATCGAACTTCAAATCAATACTATGTTAAGATATGCAACAGCTCCCCTAATATAAGTAGATTGTAGATCATTGTGCCCTCGAGCAGGACCCTCGATTCTTCCTGTGGGATCGTCCCTGTTTGATTCATTTCCCTGAATTCAAACCGTTTGTTTGAATCACTCCCAAACCGCTTCATACTGCCAAGCCTCAGTAAGCAGGAGGGTAGCAGAAGCTGCTCAATGAGAGCGAGAGAGAGCTTTTGACATTCTGAGCAGATCCTTCAGGTTTCATTTGAGCATCATTTCCTCGTCTGCCCGTAGCTTCACGCTTTAGTATTCCTGTACGTGTCCTGCCTCACTTGCATGAATAAGAGAGCAGGAGGAGAGATGGGCAGAGGGAAACACTTCTGATTGCTCTGCCTGGATTTGATCTTGCCAGAGGGCATGAAGTCAGAGCGGACAGGTGGACTGCCTGCCATCGCACATATATAGATAAAAATAATAGCACAGTTATTCCTGCTCTAGCTTACGAATATGATTCATTTGCTCAGGCACTTCAACTTTAATTACTATGTAACTTATTTGCATAATGGCAGGAAAATTAACAGGATGATCATAAAGAGATGAAGTTAGTCATGTATGGTCAATTTAAAGTTTTTAAAAAAAATTTTTTATAACTTTTTTTTCTTTTTTTTTCAATATTTTGAAACTTTGATACAAAGCTAATTGATTTCTGAGTGAGTAAAATTTAAAAAAGTAGGATATTAATCAATTATAATATTTATAATTACATATTTTAGCAATATATCAATCTTATCCTTAATATATCAATTAATATTAAATGTATAATATGTGTTAGAGAAATGTTATATACATTTATATAGAATTTAAATATATCATTAAAATGAAATATTACATTATTACATTCATATATGCAAAACATAAATATATTTTTATTTTTTAAGATTAAATAATATGATTTCGTTTATGTATTGTTTCGTATAATAATGTATAAAATGTATTTAAGTATGGATGTATTTATGTATTTATTTTTGGCAACAACCAAGAACATGACAACATCCGGTCAAACCAAAGTTGTATGAATACATAAATACATACATACATACTATGTTTTACGTCTTTAAAATTTGAGTTTAATATTTATTTTTACCATAATTGTAAAACATATGGGCATATGTAAATGTACCGTGTAATATTAATGACCTTCAGCACTACAAGACCACAATATTCTCAAGAGGCTGAAATCCCAGGAATAGACTTTGTTTATGTGCTATATAAATAGTGCAAACTTCTGAGCCCGCAACATGGGTTTTGGAGTCGTGGGATCCGTTTCTGTCAGGACCAGAGTTTACTCAAGAGATTGCTGACTATATAGTGGCTTATCTGAAGTTCAAAAGACAGTTCACTCTGCTTTAAACATGTACGATAGTGCAGATCTCCATGTACAGCTTTCATTTATGAATGCAGAACATGCCTATTTATCATTCTGCATAACAAACTGTGTAAATTATGGTATTTTGATATTCCAGAAGCTTGTTGGCTTTAATATTGTATCCTGTTGATCTCGGTGCACCCTGGAGCAGTGGTTCTAGCTGGGTCAAAACCAGTTTTGCTTCAGCAAAATGATTACAAATTGGCTTCAGAATTATTTCAAAATATCACTTAAAATCAAAACATGCTTAAAAATCAAATACTGAAATGTTTTAATATTACTTTGAAATGCATAGGCCCAATATACAGCGATATGTAGAATTAGCTATTAAAGTGACAGATTTAAAACAACTTTATAAATAAGCAGAAACGTGATTCACGGCATTTTTAGTTTGAGTAGTTTTTAGTCCTTAAATATCAATTCTGATTATTTTGTGCTCATGGTAACCAATAATTTACAAATCTTGCTGCTAGTGAGCCCATTTTTATTATCGTTTCTGTTGTATCTTTTTTTTACTTGTTGTTTTGTTCCGCAAAATTAATTTGTAAAATAGAGTTTGATTGAACCCAAAGCATTTGATGACAGCAAAAGATCAGGGAATTGTTTTCTTCTCAATTTTTTTTAAGTTCACATTCCTATTGATTTTGCATGGTTTATGCAATTATAGTTATGTACATTTATGATAGTTATGCACAATTATGTTAGATGCATTTTATTTAGCATATTTTCCCCCCGTTGTTTGTGACCTTGTCAGAATTGACCTGTGATCTACCGGTTTAGTGTTTTGACTTACATTTCTGGAATCACTAAGTGATTGAAGGTCACCTTGTGAGCAATCATAGTTCAGTCTGAGACATTGTGGAAAACATAATGAACTAAATTATTCTGCATATTGCACATTGTGAGGGAGAGAGAAATAGTAGTGAAGAAATGTGCAGCGGTTATGCGGTCAATACAGATAAGACTACACATATCTTATAGCACTTATGTACCATATTTAGGAAGCTCTTTGACAGGCAAACTAATAGCTGAGCTACAAGTTGCCTGTCAGGAGAAAGTCATTATCTGCTGTCCGCTGGACTACTGAACATGTCATAGCTGTCGCAGCGACGGCGTGCTAGCTAATCAAGAGCTTTAATTTTCATTCAGACTCAGAGGGAACAAGCTCCTAGATAATAAATAAATATATTTTTCACTTAGTCTTTATGAACTCAACCCATCATTTGATTGTCTCAGGCATGGTAAGGGGATGCAGTGTCTTGTTCCCTCTCAGGGAACCATGGTTACATGCATAACCCGAGACGTTCCCTTTTAAGGGATCTCCACACTGTATCCTAGAGAACACTTTGGGGAACAAAATACCCACAATGCTATGCCCCGGTGCATGCCTGTCCACCTGATGAGAGAGCACTAATAATTGTGGCAAACATACACTGATTTAAAGGGGGGCACTTTAATGACGCTTTGGACAGCTAAAATAACTTGGGGGAAATGGGGAACCCAACCCATACTACTATAAGCAGGGACATCCCATTCAGCCAAGCCTAACATAGAAAAGGAACCTCAGGGTGACTGCCCTAGAAAGTGAGGAGGCAGCCCAACCTATCAACCAGAAATATTAGGAAGAAATGTAGAAGAAGCTCTTGACTCAGGGGGAGATCATATCAACGGAAACCCGTCTCAACCGGTACATCTTTGACAAGTAATTTCCCGAATAGGGAGACTTTATGAGAGCTCAATCCAAGGAACCTGTACATACGCAGAGTTTAGAGAGAGAGAGTGAAGCCTGGGTGGAACCGATTATTGTGACATCAAACAACTCCCTCAAGAGCTAAGCATGCCTATAGTTCAAGCATCACTATTATTCCTGCGAGAGCTGGACATGATCGTGTGAAGGCTGTCTACTATCCTTTGGGAGCGAACAGAAAGAAGGGAACTCCTGAAAGGGATAGCACTTCCCATCAGATTCCTTCCATGCCCTGCCTACAATGCCTGTGATCGGTCTGCCTAGCTGCCTTTGCAGTCCCCAAACCACGGGTGGCAGACACTCAATTCTCATTCCTCAAAAGAGAATCAAGCATACGAGGCATTTCTCTGCATGATAGCATCATGAAGCGTGCATTTAGCTCCCCCGAGAGCCAAACGCACTACGTACATTCAAACACTAGATTCCCTCAAGAATCAGGCGAGAACAGAAACTGCTGTGAATGTGTCGCATTGAGCCTGTTCTACTCCCTTGAGAGGCGAACGTGTTCATGCAAACACTATCTGCAATCTTGAGTAAAAGGCAAGCTTTACCTCTGCTCTCAGTAGCCCCACAAATACATCACCATGAGCGCACCCCGCTGTCTCATGATTCAAACACATATTCACGCTTAATCAAAATAAGTGCAATGAGCACATTTAATTCCCTCGAGAACTCCTCGTTCATGCACAAAATGCATCAATCAAGCATGTCGTCAGGTGCTCAAATGGAGGCACACACTAACTGAAACTTTTTCCATGATGTACATTACAGGCATCCTCTTATACTTCTGGGCGGTCCCAGAAGTATAAGAGTATGACAGAGTGTTTTCACACGTGCTCCAGACACCGGTCATGCTGATGGCATTCCCCAAAGTGTCCCCTAGGGGATGCAGTATGGAGTTCCCTTGATGGGGCACTGAGCATCATACATTAAACGAATGAGGATCATACCCTACCAGATTTTAAAGTTGTTCCGATCAAAATGAACTCATGGAGAAATGTGCACCTTGTTGCTTGGAAACGCATGACAAATGCAAACAATATATATTCTAAAATCAGCTCAGAATATCAAAAATGTTTGATCTCCTCTGACTTGATGAATCATAGTCTGAAGGTTAAATTTGGAGTCTGTGACCGTCATACACTATGCGATTTTCTATTAATAAATCTGTCAACTCAAATATGCCGACTGACTCTGACTTCCAGCAGTTAGTCAACTTATCCAAACTTTAAATTGGGGCAAAAATCGTGTAGTGTATTCCAGGCTTAACTAGTAAAGCAGCGCATTACTTTCTAATTTACAAGAAAATATCGGAGTTACTTTTTCAAACAAGTAATGCCAGTTACTTTTTCCCCCCATGTATTGACCGACAGCGTTCCTGTCCCGATGTTGAGAGAAATCTTATCTTATCTGATCTTATCCAGTGAATAAATATATATATTTTACATTTTTTATTTCATTATTGCATTTTTTTTTATCTATGAGTTTTCCAAAGGTTACAGAAAATTTCCAAGAGCAAATAATTAAGAAATTTACAAAAAAAATAAAAGAAACCCAAAGTTGCCATACTGAGAAGAACAAGCTTTCAAAGCTGTGGGTGAATTAAATGGTAATAATGCAATAAAAAGTTGATTTCATTAGCTCTTCATTAGCTCTTCCGTTTCAACATATTTTTCAGAGTTGATAATCTACTTCTACTAAACATCACATGTATTTTTCTTGTGATTGTTGTATTTTCAGTATGCTTGGCAACATACTGTAAAGCTTTTTTCAAAGCCGTCAATGGAGCAAGAAGGCCAGTTACAGCATATGGGTTGTTATGTCACTTTTAAGCGTTAGCTATCACTTATACCGTCATAGAGCTCTGTGAAGTTCACATCACATGCTCTACTGTACATGCAGACCGGATCTGATGAACATGAGACATCTGATCTTCTCCTGAGACGTGGCCTGTCAGAATTCACACATTTCTTTGACATCACATTTCGTCATCCTGTTTAAAAATGATATCCTCATAACAGCAGATGAAGAGCAACATCGGTTCTCGTAGGCACCCTGAAGGACGAGATGTCTTTAACCCCGAGACAAATGCAGATCAAAGTCGTACAAAGAAATAAAGATGAAACAAAGGCGGATCTGGAGCGAGACAAGCGCACATTCACACTAGATGCTCCTGGATCTGTTTCAGAGAAGACACAGATAGTAGCCGCAGCCAGCATTTGCCAGCGTGAGCGAAGACAAGCGGGCTTCTCTCCCGCTGTGATATCCCAGCATCCCGTCTGCTTTTGGCCTGTAATCTAATAGTCTGCACCCGAAGACCTTCCCAGCGTCCTCTGCAGGGATCCTTGCCTCCCCTTATGTGTCCAAGCAGCATACTGACTATCTGCACCTGCTCATCATGTGCACAAATGTGTGTTTTTCTGGCTCTGTGTCTGCTCAGTGCTACAGAAGACAGCTGGAAATCTTTTATTCACGCGGCCTGTGTGTTTGCCGTTCCTTTGTGCCAGTATGTGTTTGTGTACTTGAGTTAGTCAACAGACTGTGGGTGGTCCATGAACACTATGGATTTTACATGATTTAAAAACATTGTTTGTGCATACAGTGAAAATTTACATATTTCAGCCTCAAAAACAAGTATACTTGGTTGCACAAGTCATTTCTTAATTTTACATAAATTACAACTTAAATTACATTAAGATGACTTAAAAAGTGAATTTCGTGAAAAAAAAAAAAAAGGTGAAATTGCTCAACTTATTTGGATGAGTTAAATTGTTGTAAAACCATAAGTTGCCATGATTTACTGATCATATTTTTTTTTTCTTTTTTTGCAATTTTATTACATGTACCTGAGTTAGTGAACAGATACACATACATATAAAAAAACTATTATTTTTTTCTTTTATGTGGAAGGGAACAGGACAGTGATGTTTAGGACACAGGAAAACCCCATAAATGAATCACCAATTAAAAAATATCCCCCCAGGCAAACATGTTTATTTGAAAAATTTTGACTTGAGAAAGGAAAGCGTGAGGAAACACCTGTAACACCTCTGAATATATTACCTGTTTTTCATTTAAGAAGTTCACAGTGTTCACTTAATTGTCATAGTGATGCAAGAAAATGAAATTAAATGATATTCTCCATTCTCTGCATGCTAAACCTGATACCTGCGTAGATGAGCGTGGCACCAGTGTCATCTGAGCCGCTCGAGGAGCACGTGACCCGTCCTGTCAGAGATTCCCACGAGGCTCAGCGCTCCCATCAGAGGAGGGTCAATGGAACCAATTACAGTGGCAAAATGACTGCCGGGATCGGCTTTGGTTGGGCTCCGTTTTTTCGTCTCGGACCCCCATGCAGGTGCTCGGTGCTGATAACACGGCCCTGTCAATCTAAATGAAAAGCCACCTCTCCCTCTTCGCCACCCCTGCGCTCTGCCCTTCTCCAATTATTCCTATTTTAAGACTGGAAAGAGGAGCAAGGGGCTTTAATAAAAGACCAGGATGAAGAGTTGACAAGAGACAAGATTTGGTATTACTCCAGAGTAGAGTTTGTATTTCTGGCATGCTTTGACCCATGTGTGTGTGTGTGTGTGTGTGTGAGAGAGAGATAGACAGAGATTATTAAGATGTCCCGGGCCACTACTCACGCTATGTTGATTAGTGTGTTGTTCTGCGACAAGCATGGCGCCGTTTCAGAACAGTCCTTGAAGCATCCGAACTCGGCTGAAAGGGAATGGTTTATGAGCATGCGTTTCTCATTTCCGTCTGCCAGAGTAATTCCGCAGCCGTCGCATTACGCTCATTTGTTTATGCAAATGTTATGTTAATGCTCTGTCATTCAAAGGATTCCACCAGATAAAAATGGCAGCGCAGCCGCTGTTTGCCGAGTGTGTGTGGAACCGTTTCATATTCCATCATATTTCTCTGGCAGGCTCATGACATGCTCCTGAACGCTGTGGACATGGCTTCTGCTGAATCTTGTCTTAATTGTGCAGGTCTTTAACTTGACAGAGCCTTCCTGAAGATCATAGTAGTTCAAAACAACATTTTATAGAAGAATCTGTCATTGTTTCTTGAGTTGCATGACTGATGTGATTTCGGAGTAAGTTAGGGCTTAATTTTCAGGCAGAATCGCATGGCTTTTGAATTGTACTTATATGCAGGGATCACATTGCAAAAGCCCTTCTAAAATGAAAAAGGCAAATGTTTATTAATTAATATAATAATAAAATAATAATTATATCTCATATTTTTTTATTGATTAATTTTAAATTGATGCTTTATATAATTTATATAATATCATATTATAATAATAAACAATCTAATATAATATATTGATTATATAATACAATACATTAATATTATATTGAAAATAAATATATTAATTAATGGTTATTAATCAATCAATATAAAACCAGTAAATCATTCAAATAAATGAATATAAAAGTAAATATATTTATTAATTTTCATATTTTTTTAGATTGACTTATATTGGTATACAGTATATTGATTATATTAATAAATGTAATTGATTTTACACACACACACACACACACTTTGAAAGTATTTTCCCAAAAAAAAAAATTGTGAGCTTCCTATATTTTTTTTAAACTTAGTATGAATTACTTTTTTATGCTTTTTGGAACTGGACAGATGAGGTCACGTTGTTTGGGTTTGGAAAGTAAGAGAGAAAATAATGAGAGAACATGACTGATATTTTTGACTGAACAGTTGATGGTATAAACCTTCCCAGAGCTCAGGCTGAGCAGTAAACACTGAATGGCCAGAAACAAATGGTCCCCGTGGAGGTGAGGAGTGATGAATTACAGTAGCTTGTTAATACAGTGGCATTGTAAACGGTCACAAGGTTTTATACAGTGCCAAATATTAATAGTGATTTGGATGTCTGCTTCTTGCTTTTATAGCAGTGAAAATTGGCAAAGCGCCAGGATGTGCGCGAACTTGGCTGACTGGTTGTTAGACAAATGAAGCAGTCAAATAAAAGAAAGCAGCTGCTGAGTTTTACGTGCAGACAGGCGTTAGTGAGAGGCGGCTGGGTGGCATCTGCTGTTTTAGCGTCGTGTGTTATAAAAGTGTTGAGGCACCATGACGGTGCTCGTGGGTAAGAAAATACAGATGTGACATTTGGGAACAACTCAAGAAGCCTCAAAGAAGAAGAGAGATTTCTGTCACCTGTTATTAAATGACATTATGCAGTAAGACATTTTTGTTATTTTTATGTTTTATAAGTGGCATCTGGTACCATATTAGTCTCCACCTGATGTCCAGTGTTCAGTCAGTGAAGCCCTACTGTAAAACACTGTTTTGAGTGTGGTACTCGTCCACTGTGAGCGTTTCTGTCAGGTAGTAATGGACTCTTCTGAAGGTGCTGTGGTTTAGTCAAACATCACGTACTGTATCTTTGTAGAAGCTCATTCTTCATTGGCTCTCTAAAGTGCTCCAGTCATCTCCAGGCCCCTCCTTTCCCTTTATAATCCCATTCCAGCATCCACAAAATGGGATTTGTCCAGATCAATTTTGTAATGCATTTTTCATTTTGAAATGTAATTAAGGTGGTCTTTCTTTTACCTCCCACTTATCACTGATACATATTCTATCACCTGCATGTATTAGCAGATCAAGGGTGAGTTCAGTGCTTGGCTAACTCTAATCTCTCAATGGGAAACTGGCTTACTGTTACTTTATTATCCATGGAAGTCAGCTCAAGAAACCTTTTGTTTTGAAGTAGGGGTTATTCCTCCACTCAGGAACTAAAATCCCTAGCTTTAGCTTCAGATGAAATGGTCAAGGACTACCTGATGCATATTACACATCTCTGATCTGATTGGCCGGCTTTACGCTTTACTGTACGCATCTTCTGGGAGTCAGAGTGCACAGGATGAGAAAGAACAGGATTTGACAAGTTCGTGTCATCGTTCCTTAGGAAAAAAATATTTGAAGTGTTTGAAGCACTTCAAAAAAAAGTTAACCAGCATAGTAATACTTTAGTTTGCTTTCTGTCTGTGTTTATTTTATTTTATTATACATTTTTCATTTAATTTTGTTTGCTTAATTCAGTTTCATTTCAGGACCCATATTTGCACTAATGCAGGTACATGCATTGGTCATACAG
The DNA here is from genome assembly GCF_963082965.1 of Carassius carassius. Taxonomy (NCBI): domain Eukaryota; kingdom Metazoa; phylum Chordata; class Actinopteri; order Cypriniformes; family Cyprinidae; genus Carassius; species Carassius carassius. The sequence goes on from NC_081760.1 coordinate 36,019,886, forward strand.
AATAATTATTTGCATAATCTGCTGAATATCAAAGTCAGGAGATTATCATAAATCCCTTATAAACATGACTTTTTAAATTGACTATAAAAATAGGCTGACATGGGTAAATTCAATATTACTGGAATATTTTTGTATTTAATTTTCTTTTATTTTTACATTTTGCTTTGATGTATTTTTATTTGATTTAAGTTTATACAGTCATGGTCATAATTACTGGCACCCTTGGTAAATATGATCAAAGAAGGCCGTGAAAATAAATCTGAATTGTTAATAATAATAATATCGTTTTGATATTTTATTTAAAAAATGCACATAAATCTAACCTTTCTGGTTGTTGAACAAGATCATCTCCACAGATATGACCCACCATAGATGAAAGTATCTTGCAGACACGCAAACTGCTGCAAATGAAACTCAAAGTTTGGTGTCGCATCCAGGGGCTCAAAACACATTCATCAACTTATTTAGAAGTACTGAAAAGCAGTCATGAAGTTCTCTCTCCCCTGTTAGCGCAGCCACTGAAGGTAGCATTTATATTAGTTTTGAGCTTATACATTTATGTGGCAATGTTTAAATGGAACAGAATTAATCGGATAGCTGATCAGTAAAAGTGCATAAAGTGACAAGTGCATGCCTGGTTACAGAACCATTTCCCTGCTTCATTAGTGAGGGCGTTTTTTGCATCACTAATAGCCCCTTTATTCAAATTATGAATGGATTATATAGCCTAAGCCTAGAAAGTGTGCAAAGAGCATTCCCTTTATAATCACTGACGAGCTGCCACTCAGTTCAGTTCGTCGTGATCTCTTTACACTGCACATTTAATCTCTTATTTACAGCCAGTCTGTTCTTTGGAATAATGAGAATTCTGACTGACCGATTGGGCGTTGTGACGGCGTTGTGACATCACAGATGTCTGTGATTGGCTAAATTGCTCAACGCTGCAAAAAACTTTGGAAATAGAATCCTTTGACGCTGTCTGCAAACACATATGTACTGGAGGGATTGCCAGAGAAAGAGAGAAAAAGCGTTCTCCAAAATGATATTATTTTGCAGTTTGTAATGTATGTACATTCCAGAAAATCCCTTGCTCGCAAATATTTCATTATTTTGCATAACCATGCCACAGCGGGCCTGACAAAAAACTACCCATATAACCTTAGCTTGAATGACTGATGTATGTTGTAAACAAGCCATAGTCGTCTGGGTTTTAAATTGAAGATGTTGATAATTTTATTGTAATCCAAATTTTCTGTTAGTATAGATAACTGTTTTTATTATAAACATTCAAGGGAGCTGCTAGCTGGAATGTTAAAATTGTATTATATTAAAAAAAAAAAATCCATGCATCAGACAGGGTGGGCAAGCTGTCAATCTCACCCATAGCTCCGCCCCTGCATGCAACTACTGACTTTCTCCAGTTTTAAACTTGATGCACCAGGTGTCAAAACAACTGTTCTGGCCATATGCCACAACTCTAATAATACCTACCAAGTATTGATGCTTGGCATATACACATGTTGACATATCTTTTTATTTCATTTTTTTTTTGGACACATGTGTAAGCATTTTTCCAGACAGGATTAGTTTTTGAAACGAAGTTTGAGGTACATTGAGATCTTTGAAGTTAAAACTAAGGCCCGTTGTGGGAGTAAGGTCTAGTGCTTTTGTAGGCAGAGTTTTAAAAAAGTTAAAGAGTTTCAAAAGGTAGGCAGCTTAACTTGAAAAGCTCTTCGAAAAAAAACAAAAACTATAATGCATAATTTTTTGACTACTGTACTTTACCCAATATCTGAGTATTCTGTGTTTTTATAGTAAGAGCATTGCATCATAAGGTTATCAACTTGTTAATGCTAAATTCTAGATCAGTCGTGAGGCGAATTCACAGCGCGCTTAAAATGAGGAGTGTATTTCTGTGTGATTGTTGCTGTATATGAAGAGAGTTATGAGGGTTTTTTTCAGTCATGTTGCCTATGTAGGCGGCTCGCTGGGTTTAAGAACAGAGCTGCAGACTCAAACCACTTCCCTAATTGGACTTCCTGCATGTCAGAGAGATGTAGATGATAGTGTCGCCTGTGTGTGTGTGTGTGTGTGTGTGTGTCCGCGATGGCCCTTTCCTGACCAGCATCAAGAGTGATTGTTCACCCCGCTGCTGCCGTTGTTCACTCGACTGTGTGACTGCATCTGTTTGAGTGACTGTGAAATGACCTTATGCTTAAAGTCTTCAAAGTCAAAGCGAATCACAAAATTAACACAGACCAGTCAGCCAGCCAGAGGCATTCGGCCAAATGTAATTTCTTATCGCCTGTAGTTTTGCTAAACTTTACTCTGTGCCGTTTGTGACCTCTCTGCACCCGCTCTGAGATGATCAAGCATGTGGACTTTTGTGTCGTTGTCATTGTTTTCTGCAAGCCACCCACCTGCATGCTTCAAAGAGACCGGAAGATGAGGAGCGCTTGTGAAACAAACTTATCTGACAGTTTCTGTGTGAGTGACTGAGTGAGATAAGAACACACAAACACTGACCTTTGAACCACATGTAAAAATTGCCTTAAGTTAGGGTTAGGTTTTTACTTTGAGTGTTGATTATTATATGAAAAAATAAACAATAGTGTGTGCTCCGCTGATAATAGTAACCTTAAATATGATAATAATGTGCAAGTAATAGGGTTAGGTGAGGTAGATCCTCGCTTTGGCCCGCTGTTTGTGCACAGTAAAATGAAAGATGAAGTGCTATAGAGGGGTTTGTGTGCAGCGCTTCAGATTTTAATTGAAAATGCATTTTAAATTCCATCCAGGTCAGTTGAAACTACAATTCATTTTCAGATCAGTGTGCATTGGATTTTACTTCCGGTACTAAACAGGATGTAGAATTGTAATGCTATAAAATACTTAGTACTGTAACATTTAAAAAACACTTTGTGTTAGCCCATAAACTTGTTGTCGTAATAATTTCAATAGATGATATGATAATCAATATTTGAAATGCCATCTATAGAAATTCATATCATCTTTCATATTTAATAAATATATTTTATATAAACGTTTTTTTTTTAATCATGGTGGAAATGGTAATTATAATTACACCTGTGTTTATTGTTCAAAGAATTATATTATATTATAATATAATGACTATTAACTTAATAATTGCGTACTGAATAATGTGTACATTAAAGTAATGTAACGTTTATGTTTAATGTTACTTTTAATTATATTCTATTAATCATTATTCTATTATTAAATGATTTAGTTTCAAATCACAATATTCCAATTTTGATGTCAATATTTATTTTTATAAAGCAATGAGAAAATGCATATTTTGATCAAATGTGTTTTGAATTTTGACACGATTGAATTTAGTTTTGGTAGCACGTTTAGCAAGAAAATGTTTTGAAATGTGTGTTTTGTCTCGTGTATGACTAATGGAATTCTTTTCAGTTCTTTTTCATGAATTGAAAAGAAGCCACTATTGACTGTAGCTCATCCCTGCAGAGGAGCAGATGGGCCTGTACTGGTCATGTGTAGGTTTGGGGCGAGCGTGGACATGTTGAGGAATGACTCTATACTGCTGCTTTGCCTGTATGTTAGGAGTTGTTAACTAAATAAGATGAATTCGGTTTGGATTGATCTGCTGTATGATGCTTTGATTCAAAGGCCTGCTGCTGTTTAAAGAAGTAAGAAGCATTACCGTGTTTGATTTTCGAGCTTGTAATTCACTCTTCAGTGTGTGTTTGTGCTGTGTTACTTCTGATGAATCATAGCCTACACACTGCTCTGTGGAAAGTGTGTTCCAGCTGTGTTTCCTGTTGAGATTTCACTGAGCTGTCGATTTACATATAATCTTCTATTGAGCAAAAGCAGTAAATATGTAAGAGAAATTGTATATCCTCGCTTGATCCCAAAAGGAAAATAATGTCACAATGCAAAAGAAGAATTTTCATTTTGTTTATGCAAAATAAGCAGTCCTCTCTTTTTAGAGCACTGTTGATGTAAGTAAACATTAGTCTAGACAGCATTAGTCTGCGTGAGACTGTGACTGTTTCTGTCCATGTGTCAAGAGGAAGTTCAGTCTCAGTCGCTCATATTCACTTTGCTAGTAAACAGATGTGCCTACAGCATCTGGCGGATACTTTATCAGTGTAGTATACCCTGTGTTTCGCTCTCATGACATTGTGTGTGTGTTTTAGAAGTTGCTTTGGTTTAAAGGTCATTTAGAATAAAAGAAAAAGCATTCAGGCAGGTCTGACATCGACCGGATTAATCTTAAACAAACAATGAAGATATTGAAATTCTAGCCTAGTGTCACCTCTAGCTTTCAGATATCTGTATTCATAGTCTCAAAGGTCGGCACTGTTGAAGCGACTGGATTTAAGCTAAATAAATTTGTCATCATTCAGTTTCAGTGGTGTACGTAGCCAGATTTTTGATCTTCAGACTGAATGAGCAGCTTATTCTGGTTAAGACCCGCCTACTTAGAATGAGGACATAGTTTGATTGACATATGAAGTGGCCAATCACTGTATGTTTAGCTTTTGCGTGTAGCTTTGTCCTTTTTGGTCTTCAGTTGAGATTCTTTGATTTCCTCAAAGATGACCAATCAATACAGTTTTGTGTAGTTTTTATCAGTTACTGTTGTTAAATTTGTAATATTCACCTTATTTTTAGATCATTAGTTCTCAAATGATCTGTAAACACTGCAGCTGTCATAAAACAGAAGAGCTGTTTAATTGAACACAGCTGGAAAACCAGCTCACCCACAGATCGTCATTTCAAGGTCATCACGATTCGAGCAAAAAGCGGTGATGTGCGAGTGGTTAAGTTGTTTAGTCTGTAATTAACCCATTTTCAGTAGTTTGACACACTTAGACTATCGACAGGGTAATTATTTGTTTTATAATATACCTAGGCTATATGTACTACTCTTTATGCTTTATTACCTTTTAGTAAAGTACCGCAAAATAGTTAATGCTGCCGTGTGAGTGTTTCTAATACAATGGCAAGTTTTCTCTTCTGACCATCACAATCATGCTTTTGGAGCAAATGGAAAAAATATAGTTTTTGTGGTTTCTGTTCATAAATTTGCCAATCTGTGGCGACTTGACTGGATCGGAGAACCCCGAAAATGTGAAAAGCGTCCATTTGGTAATATTATAAACGGCCCTTACTTTAGATAAAATGTTTCTTAGATGGCATTTAACCTAATATTTCATAATGTTTCTTTTGCTCTAATTCCATAATATCAGTTATGTTATCATACTGTATAGATTTGTGAGGAGCCACATTCTCATTTTTCTAAGAAACCGTGGCACGGGAGCGTGTTTGTGGATAAGCTGTAAGCCTGTAAAACTGTAATTCCTCCAACTGCAGAGCAAACACATGCAAATATCAGACTATAAGGACCACACACACACACACACACACACAAAATCAGCATCTGTCTGGGTGTTAATTCAAGTAGCTGTTGAGTCACTGTTTAACCCCATGTGAGGTGTGTCTGTTTTCTCTCACCTACTTTTGTTGTCGTGCTCTCTCTCGCTCTCTCTTTTTCTGTTCCTTCCTTTATCTCGGAGTATTACACGCCTCCCCAGTCTTACTCCCTCCCCCTTTCTCTCTCTCTCTCTCTCTCTCTCTCTCTCTCTCTCTGTCTCAGTGTCTCTGGCGTGGGCTCAGATCTGCAGTGGTTTATTCAGTCGTTCAGTCGGGTCGTGTGGCTGCTCTGTGTGCTCGCTGCATCCACGTGTGTTTGCTTGCCCCGGCTGGTATGCAAAGATGGGAAGGAGGCTGCAAATGTATCCTTAGGAGGAGATGCGGTCTCGTGCAGCTGCCCTGTGAGGCAGTTCTGCCCCACAACGGCTCTGCTAGGACACTTCATCTGTGGACCTCCGAGTGTGAGCGCTACTCTTAACAAGTGAGTATGCTTTCAGGATGGCAACATGCACCATTTGAATGCGTTTGTGCAGGTGCGGATCATCCCAAGGGTTTACCACTTTGTCACCCAAAGCCAAATGACCCGAATGCACAGGTGGGATGAACTGGACTGACATTGGTGTGGGAAAAAGTGCATTTGGGGATTTGGAATGTGAGATGTGTCATCTTTGAAGAGCCAGATATTTGTTTTGTTGTAATTTGGGGACAAAATGCTACCCAGACGTGAGCTTAATGTGGCAAACTCTCCCTTTGGGGAGGTTATCGAATGATTTATGAATAAGGTGCTTGATATTAAAATGATATTTTTTGAGTCCTAGCATGCAGAAAGTTTCTTTGAGGTAGTCTGGAGTCAGAATTAGGTTTATACAAACAGCAAACGTTTGCGGTATGCTTTCATTTAGGTAGCAAGGTGTGTGTGTGTGTGTGTGTGTGTGTGTGTCATGTTTTGAACATGCACACTTCCTCTGGTGACGAAGGTAGGGCATGATCAGAAGTTTGTGTTTAGCCTCACACACACAGAGAGAGTGAGAGTGGCAGCAGCAGCTCATTATTAATATCAGGAAACTTCACTTTTATCTTTCCTCTTTCTCTCATTTCATTTGCAAAGCAGAACAATGTTGATATTCCTCAGACATTCTGGCGAGCGTTTGTTCAGTATTAAACTACTGGATTTAATTCTGTTTGAACTGTTTAATGTTCTCCTTTCAAAGCGCCATTTTTTTGTCTGTTATTTTAGTGTTGGTTGTGCTAAGTATGAGGGGTAAACTGGATATACATCACACCAGTATGAATGTTAATTTTATTATATATAATTGTATTTTCCTGCTTTCCTGCTTTGTCCTGCTCCTCCTGGTCATAAACTATAAAGCTGTTGGTGAAAAAGAGGGTCTGCGTCTCTACTTTTTCTCTGTTTGTTTGTGTCCATGCACATTTATTTCTTATGTTTATGTATGTTTGTAACAGGTGTGTGTGTGTGTGTTTTGGTTTTGCTATGTTGCAATGCACCTGAGAAGCTGCTCTATTAGTGTGAAAACGTTGAGGAAGGAAGTGCTCGTGTAGAAGAGGTCAATGTAAAGGATGCCCTTTAAAAGCAGAAAAATTCCTCCGACAGCAGTTAAAAAAGTACACAAGATAAAAATTCTCTAACATTTGACTCATCTTGAGACTGAGACTATTTCTGCGGTGATGTCTGGTTCTTCATGAGTTGTCTCAGAGCTTCAGCTCGGAAAGAAAGAAAGAAAGAAAGAAAGAAAGAAAGAAAGAAAGATAGTACAGCAAAACAAAAACCCTGATGCTGCAAGTGGTTTTTTATCAAGATCTCACACCGTTGTGAGCATATCTGTTTTACAGTGCTCTAGAAAGAAGAAAAATGAGATCAATCATGCAGAGTATTTCTAGAGTAAAGTACAACAGGAGTAAAGGCCTTCTGGGGTAAAAGGCCGTTTTGAGTTTTGTTATTCGCTTCAATAACTCTAAACAGAAACTAAAACGACTTTCCTAAATGCCTACGCAGATATGGCCATATCAATAAAACAGATGCTTTCTAAAGGTCTGAAGGCCTTTTGCTTTAAGTCTGAGGTCATATTTACTTGGTTTTACAAGAAGTCAAACTTCATTCACTCCTCTATTTTACTGTATTGCTTCTTCAGTATTCAATATACATTTGGTATTTTTTTATTTTTAAATGATCCAATTGACTTACGGTAGTCAGGTGATCTAAAAGGGACTGCTTGAACAGTTGCAACCAGTGCAAGTTTAATATATAGAGATATGTGTAGATGACTAGTCTCAGTGGTTGCATTAGTTTATCCTTTATCTGTTTCTCTCTGAAACCGATTCTGCTGCATGGACAGTGTTTTTTCAGAGTTGCATGACTGATCTTTTCCTCGCACTTAGCACACTGTTCATCGAGTTTTGTGGAGTAATGATGCTTGAGATTGTGTTCCTCAGGCACTGCAATCTTTACAAAACGACAAAGACAAAAAGTATCTGTACACTATGTTGTGTGATGTATAGTAGTGTAGCTCTGAAGTGTATGTAGAGGATTTAGCTATTATCTCGACACAAGTCTTTGTCAATACAACAATAAACAACAAATCACTACTTGCTCTGTTTTAACCTCCTGTATAGCTTGTGACCTTCTTATTTAGCTGAATTGAAGTGATGATGATGCTAATGAATAAACACTTGTTCCCAGTTACCCAGCATCACTAACCAGCCATCCATCCACATTTTTTATGTTTTCAGCATTCAAATGTTGTCTCAAACTTTTATTTTCAATTCTTTTTTTGATTCTGCTTCATTACATTCAAAATTTGCATTCCAATTCTACATTATATTTGCTTCAATAATTCAATTCAGGAATGTTACAACTGTAACATTGAAAGTTAAACCATTTAGATATAATGACATTATTAATAAAAAACCATGTAAAAAAGATGTATGCAGGACAATCTCCGGATGCATTTCTCACACATGTTCTACAGTTGGGTGATGACCACATTCTCCTTTGTTTCCTCTTTAGAGCAACTTCTTGGGAAGTAGCAGTTTCTCCGTGGCTGATTTCCTCCAGTCCAAGGACCAGCAGCTTTCTCTCAGCCTGAGGTGAGTTGGATTGTGGGATGTGAGATTCAGCATTAATTGAGGCTGTGCTGTCGTTTTATGGTGTAAACTTCATTCTGTGCACATGTGATGAGCTCTCTGGAGGTGGATGATGTCAGGCATCCACAGCTGATCAAACAGGACTGAGACCAGCAGAAAACAGGCCATCTGCTCCTTTATTTGGCACATATTTAGTTGCCATACAGCTCGATCTGACTGTCCAATGAATGCACAGCTTGAGTTTTCGTTGTATGGTAGGGCTAGGACGTCTTGATGGTTTAAAGCACCTTAGATGTGTTATTTACACATCGAGGAATGTGTCAAGACAAGTCCCGAACTGGTTCATTTTAGTTGCTTTTCTGGTGCAGAGAACCGCTGTGCTTTTAAATGTGCTTCATCCAATGAATTTCGAGTTTTTTTATATGAATGCCCATATCGGCCACTTTACAAAAATAGACATTTAGCACACTTTCCAACAAAACATGCATATTAATATAGTAATATAAAAGACTAGTAAGGAATAGTGTGAATTCCTATTCTATGCTAGTTTGAATAGTTTTTAGTTAGTTAAAAAACTATTCAATAAGTGTGCTGGATAAGTGTGGAAATAAGAAAGCTGGGTAATGTGAAGAAAGAGTCAGGTAGAGGACGTTTAGTAGTCATAGTAGTAGTCTAATCTGGCAACCTAAAAGCTGTGATTCATTAACAAAGATAAAGGATAAAGGATCACAATTGTGCTCCTCTCAGTAGGGTTGCTCCTTTTAAATGCACTGTTGATTGGTAATTAAATATCAATATGTTATTCTAAATTAGTACAGACTGTGTAGGCAGGATACATTCATATCCATAAGCATCTGCATCATGCCATCAGAGCGAGACCTGAAATCCGACCGTTTTGTTGCTTTTTTTATTGTTCACTAAATGATTCCGAATTCAACAGCTGCTTCAGTGCGGATATTTTCTGCTGTGTACACGGATGTGCTGGATCTGCTCCAAAACCTAGTGGGCTGTCTACATAGACAGCACTTACCAAACGGCTGTCTTCTAAGATAGCTTGTTTTGGCCAAATTGGAGTGCTGTTTGCTGGGTTGCTGCCTATGAAGTGTCCTCACAAGTTTCCTTGACGGTAAGCATGCAGTAATCATTAAGAAAGCTTGCTGTGTTTTGAAGCTGAGCTGGTGTGTGTTTAGTCATGATTGATAGTGTTGTGACTGTGAGTGACAGACGGAGGGATTCCCGGCACACTGCAGCACAGATTACAACATTAGTATCAATAGAGTGTTGTTTCTCTTTATTTTTCATATTGCTCATGTTACGGTGTAGACACTGGCCCTTGCTTCTTGTTTGTTTCGCTGTCAGTGGCTGGTTGTTTTCTCTCTGTCATTCTTTCTCTCTCTCTTGAAACTAAGACTAGCGTTTCTCTTTGGTGAAGAGCGGCAGAAGTACAAAAGGACCATCTCTTCTGTAATGCAACAAGGCGTACAGTACATGTGGTCCAAAAGTCTGGAAAGCTATTTTTTTCCATATTGTACATTGGATCGAAAAATTGTGAATTTCGGATTGTTTTAATATTTGGTTTGTGTCTCTTCTGCTTTAATTGAAGCAGTAGTGGAGCGATCTAAGATGTTTCAAAGAGCATCTTGAGCTTCGCTGGAAGAAAGTATGACTGTCCGTACACTGTAAGAAGTTTCCAATTACTGTATTTCAACTTAACAACTTAAGTACAGTTGCTACCTTAAATTTGAATTATAATCAAATTGGCTTTACAAGTTATTTCAACTTAAATTATATTAAAATGACTTACAAAATCAATCCAAATCTTAATCAAAAATAAAAATAAGAATTTGAAATTGGTTAATGGAAAAACATGAAAACAAGTCTTGACTCTCATTCACTTGAGAGTGACCTAGAAATAGTGTAGAATATTAAATATTTATTTTCCTTTTTATGATTTTTTTTTCAGAAATCAAAAGCTTTGTTTCTTTTTAATACTGCGACAAGTCTTGCATGTTTTAACGTGATTAGACTCTATATATTGTATTTGTTTATGTATAGTTTATGGTGTTTTTCAAAAGCATTAGATTTACTTTTTCTTTTTCATGCATTGTGTCAAATCATTAATGCATATGATATTTGTGATAGTCTACATATCTTTTTGTACTTCTACAGCGAATAACTTATTATTATAATTTATAATTTTTGTTTTAATTTATTAATTATATTTAGATTTGTTTTATATTTTTATATTAAACTTTTTATATTGATATTTTAATATTTTGTAAGTTTTTTCAATGCATAAATGCAAGTGATTTATTATATATTTGTTTTTAAATTGCATCATTCGCAGTGCTTTATGTGGCGTGTATTTCATTCACTCATAAAAGATTTAAAGTACACTGTCTTTTATCTTTGTGTAATGTTGCGATTCCTCTCAGAGCTTTTGTTTGGATCACTTTCTGAAATGCTTTTGTAATGTACTTAATGGGAAAAATACTTTCAATAAGTTTGTGCTGAAAAAGTCATCTGCATTCTTGAGCTCTTCAGTTGTTTATAATCAGCACTCTGTTTTGGTATATACAGTATAGGGTGAAGAAGCTTTTCAGTTTTTCACTTCGGTTTCAGTTGTTTTTGTTGTGCATATAATAGAAATGCAGTGCATGTGTTGTGTGTGTCTGTGACTCTGTTGTTCGACCCGGCCGACACCTTTCACACAATTGACAGCTCTGCTGCGCTGTGTTTCAGGAAGTCTTGTCTTTCCTCTCTTCATCCCCTCGCAGGTCACCTTTTCATTTCTGGCATATCTCTTCCTCTCTCTATATCATGCCACATTCAGTTATTTATAGATCCTTATCCTAGCAGTCTTAGATGCCTGGAGTGTAGGGCAATAAACAGCAGCCTGCACTGGAGATCTTCTACAGTCGGTGTATTGATTGGGAGGGAGTTTATGGGTTGAGATGTGCCGTACCCATGGCAAATCAAGTCTAAATCTTTCCTAATGAAAGCTTCATCATATGTGAGGCCAGGGTGTAAAATTACAGATAGTTTTTTTTCTGTACCTGGCAACGTCAGCTGTTTTTATCATAATTATTTGCATTATTTTGTAGTAGTATTGCAGTTGTATTGTTGTTCTGTGTTCTTTGCACTTTTCTGACAATCCAAGTAAAATTTTTGACTCACCTGCCAAAAGTGAATGGAATTGAGAAATTTCACCATCCAATAATATTTATAACTGCCCATGTGAAATTGAGTTTTATACATATATATGTGACCCTGGGCCACAAAACCTTAAGTCTTAAGTGTCATTTTTTTTAAATTGAGATTTATACATCATAATAATAAATAAGATTTCCATTGATGTTTGATTTATTAGGATTTGACAATTTTTGGCTGAGAACTAATTGAAAATCTGGAATCTGAGGGTGCAAAAAATCGAAATACTGAGAAAATCACCTTTGAATTTGTCCAAATGAATTCTTAGCAATGGATATTACTAATCAAAAAATAAGCTTTCACATATTTATCCTAGGAAATTTACAAAATATCTTCATGGAACAAGATCTTTACTTAATATCCTAATGATTTTTGGCATAAAAGAAAAATCAATCATTTTGACCCATACAATGTATTTTTGGGTATTGCTACAAATATACCCCAGGGACTTAAGACTGGTTTTGTGCTCCAGGTTCACACACACACACACACACACACACACACACACACACACACACACACAGACAGACACACACAATATTATTATTTCATATTTTCCCCATTATATATTTGTAGCAAAAATATTTGCTTGTCACAGTTTACATTTATTTTGAAACAGTTTACAAACAGTTTAATTTTTACAGAAATGATAAGTAACACACTGAATTAAACATTTTTTTTTTAAGTAGAAAACCTGAAATTAGAAAATTGCTTTCTTGTAAAAATGTACTTAATCTTAACCCAGCAAATTACAAAATCATGAATACCCATTAGAATTTAGTTCTTCATATTTTTGGTTTGGTGATTAAATTGAAAGTTGGCTAGTGACATTATTTACCTGTTTACCTAAAATAAAATAGTTTTAATTTTTAGGTTTATGTGTGTGTGTGTGTGTGTGTGTGTGTGTGTGTATATTCATATATATATATATATATATATATATATACATACAGATGTTATATATACACAAACATATATTAATATATATTTTTTTTACTTCTCTTGAATATTGACAATTGGCAGCATAAATGTAGATTCACACAAAAATGCGAGATTTATTGTGTGTGGATGATTTTTCAAAAATAATTTAATTTTACTTTAATTCTAGTCTAATTCAAAGTACATGGAGAACTTTCAGATGAGAAAGCATTCTGGTGCACAAGTAGTGGTTTTCACATGCATGAACTCACCGAATGATTTACTACATGCTAGTAATGTTGCTATTGACAAACCCAGTGATGGACGAGCACAGGCAGTTTTTCGGATCTTATCCCATGATGCCTCACATAAATAACCCTGTCCCTTTCATTCTAAACTGTTGAGATAAATGAGTAGCGTTAACCCTCATCTCAGTAGCACTTAACTGAGCATTATCTTCGCTCACACAATCATCAGTTAGTTAGTATATATCAGGAGGAAAGTGTGCTTTGATGAATGTGTTGTGATGGAAGTTCATTCAGATTTTCAGGAAAAAAGTGTTTCAAAGCATCTGGGGAATAATTTTAAAATGCACGCATGATCAGATTGAACAGAGAGACCAGAATAATTTAATATGATCGTATTTCAATTCACATAAACACTTTGTTTTAAGTACCTGCTGTAAGTGAATCTTCATGTGTATCTGTGAGATGCACAAGATCACCAGCTTGAAGATGTCTGGCGCGAGGGGAAGAGAGATTCATTTACAGCCCTTGAATGAAACAAACATAAATCAGTATACAGATTGATTTAGTATACAGCTTGTGTTTAGAAGGGTTACTGGCCTACATTTCCTGATTCATCCTTTAGCCTCTCGTCTGCTGTTGATGAAATGTAAATGAATGATTTGATTAAATTAGCTTGCTTAACTGCAGCGCAATAAATGCCAAGAGCAAGCAAAACACAGCAGAGGAAGAGAGTGTTGATGTCTTAGTTTGTTCTGGATTTATTAGCATGTTCCACTAGCTGAACCTCAGTTTGGAATTAATGCAGTAACATACAGATGTTTTAGAAATTCTTTGGAAGGATATAAAATGTAATTAGTTACAATTTAGACATTTAGTCATTGCATTCAAATTAACATTTAACATTTCAAGTCGTTTAAGTTACCGTTAATGTATAATGAGCAAATGTGTAGTAACAGTAGTAAATGTAAATGAGTTTTAAGAAATTATAATAATAATAATACTAGATAAATAATATATTAATAAATGCTGTGAAAAAAGTTATTGTCATAGTTCATGATACTAAATGCATTACATAATGTAAATTTAAATAAAAATGGAACACGAACACACACACATTTTTTATTAATTATTTGATTAATATTAAATAGTAGTCATAGTAAATATATATATATATATATATATATATATATATATATATATATATATACAAGTCATACTCCACATTCCATACCAGATGGGGGCAGTATGCCTCAATAAAGTGAATTGGTCTACTCTAGAGTAACAAACGAGAAACGGCATAGTCTCTATGCTCCGCCCCTACCTTCACAACAACCCTAGAGCCATAGCCGAAGCCTAAGAGGACGTTTTGCCTCCAGAGGAACGTTGGGTGATGTCAAGTGATTTTGAAACATGACATCTTCAAGCTACTCCCCTTCACCTTTACCAGTGAATATGTTCATATTCGTTTTGTTCATATTACATTTTGAGTTGTATATACACATTATTTGAATTAAATTAATTTGACAGACAGCATTCTGTCAACATCATTGGTCAACATCAGACAGCTGATGTTGACCAAGCTAGCGCCAACCAACGTAACCAGAGCTGCCAACTCTCAAGCATTCACCGTGAGACACACGCAATTGACTCTTTTCACACGCTTTCATGCCACACATCAATTTTCTCACGCACAGAAAAACCACAAAGCAAAGAGGACACGGAGAGCAGGTTAGTTATGATATAAAAAAATGGGTAAGTTATAGCTAGCTAATTATCAAACGCAGCTACGGTTAGCCATCGCTAACATTAGCACGTTTATCGAACAGCCTTCGATACATTTCTATGTTATAACTTCCCGAAAAAAATACACAAACATATAAAACAAACTTCTAGCGAAATACTAACAGCATCTAACTTACCAATTCAAAAGAAATGTTGCAAGTTCGGTGTCGAACCTCATTTCTTTCAGGTCCATCAGTTGTCTCCAGCGATTGAAAGCAGTGCCGATGTTTACTCTGGTTCGGCACCTTTTCTTATCGGATTTGATTTGTGATTCTGAGCGCGGTTGTTTCCCTGTAGCGGGTGGTGGTCTCTTGCCAAGGGCTTAAGTCATCCTTGCGCTCTCTTCCCTGAACTGAAGTAGTGGGCTGTACTTTCCACACGATTGACATCAGGTTAGATTACGCCCACAAGCCGTGCAAGTTATTCGTGTATTGCAGGTTGGCTGGTGGTTATGTTGCCCGCATACCGCCTCCCATGGCCGAAACTGGTATTACGACACCTGTCGGGCCGGGGCTAGTAATGCTAATGCTAATTAAGGTTGATATCTCTGCAGCACTATAACTTGACATTTTTTTAATGACATCATCGCCCTTATTTCTTATTCTTTTGATGAGTGTAGGTCATTTTTTGGATATTTTTACCTCAATTTTTGCACATGGCACCTTTAAACACTACAGTATGTCATTAGAATATGCACAGTATTAAAGCTAAATATTTGTTTCAATTATATAATAATTATATTATATATTAATATAATATATAATATTAAATATTAATATTAACAATAATTATAATAATTATTATTAAATTATACTGTACAATTATTATAAAAAATAACTGTTTATAAATTATAATTAAAAACATTCATAATTAGTAGTATAATTAATATTACGTTAATATTACATGTAATTAATAATACATCCACCACTCTCTTGAATCTTAGCAGACAGATTTTTGTTTTTTTTATAATGATTATAACATACTTTTTTGTTGCACCCTGTCAGGATTAAAATATGGATAATATTAAAATCAATGAATAATAATAGATTAATAATAAATGCTGTTTTAAAAAAATGAATAAATGCTGTGAAAAAGTTTTTGTTTTATTGGTAGTTCATGATGCATTAACTAATGTCATTAACCTATATATCATCTCACACATCAGTTAGCATACCACACACCTACACTTTAACACCCAAACACATTCACTTGGTGTTATTTCTATTCCTCTGTCTCTCTTCCACCCTCTATAACCTCCCTCTTTCCGAAGACTGTAAAACGGGTGTAAACAAGACGCTGTGTCTGTTATAACTTCATTGCTTTGCCAACACTGGCCAGAATTAGACTATAACTTGGTGAATTTTAAGCCCATGTAAAACCCATCATGGTTTAGTGTTTATCTGGTGGTCTTAGTTTAAAGACTGGCTCTTTAAAAATAAACCCCCAATGAACTTGTGCCAAAGTGCTTTAGATGCACTGCCTCTGAAGCCGACAACAAAAGAAAAGAAGTGTTTTCAAATCTTGAAAAGTTTATAAACCTATTTATTTTGCTGTCCTGGCTATGATTATATGGTTACTTATTTTATCAGTTGTCTTTAACAGTTATTTTCTCCTTTACTGTTCAGGGCCTTATCAGAACAAACATGAGAATTTTTAGGTTGCAAGTCACCAGTTGGGAAACATTAGACGCACAAACCAATAAATTTATTGAAATGCTGGATGTAATTGGACTTATGTTTGGTTGCAACTAATGTGTTGTTTCAGTCCTCATAGATACTAAATTATGTGAAATGAAGCTTGAAAAGTGTATTTCTCCATTAACATTTTTAAAATGAAGATAGTTTCCTTTGGTTTTGTCTGTGAAGTATTTTGATGCATACATCCTCGTCTTTATTTGTTTGCTGTCTTGTGTGCTTTCAAGGCAGCACTGTATTCATATTTGTCAAGCATTCCGGTCCACACCCAGTAATAGACTTCTGCAATTAATTCACCACTTTTGGTTTTGCTTGGGTTGTTGCATCATTTCAGATGGGCTATTTTTGTTTTTTAAACATTGTACTTCTAAAATGTGAAGTAAATAATAGAATATTCAGTATTCATGATGGAACTACAGTGATGATGTCACTGTGACATTTGCATTCTTAACTGAATTATTGATTGTCTTTTTTGTATTCATTTGTGTACTGAAATGTGATCAGTCTTTTTCTGTTTAATATCTGCAAAGTCACTCACATTGTGTTGAGTCTCATGCACAGTGTTATGACCGTGTCAAACCAGCTTTGATGCAACATTTGGTTTAGGCCTGAAACCTGAATTTATTGGTAACACTTTACACTAAGGTTTCATTTGTTAAAGGAATAGTTCACCCAAAAATGCCATTTTGTTAAAAATGTATTCACCCTAAGCCCATTGTTTCTTCATCAGAACAGATTTGAAGAAATTTAGCATTAGATCACTTGCTCACCAATGGATCCACTACAGTGAATGGGTGCCGTCAGAATGAGATAAGATTCAAAGCAGCGTTTCCGGCTAATATATGAGTCCATAATCTTGCTTCTTATAGTGAAAAAGTTTTCTCGTTTGAATCAAGAGAGAAACACCATTTATTGAAAACAGTGCAAACAGTTCCAAATACATATGTAGGTGAATTTTGATGAGAGATACAACAGGGGATGGACTTTTTCACCGGAGGTAGTGTTAAGGATTATGGATTTTGTATTTCAGCCAAAAGCATCAGGATAAAATTCAAATGTCTTGAAGGATTCGTTTCTTACAAACACAACGATTTTCATGACACAATACTTGTGGATTATTGTGATGTTTTTATCAGCTGTTTGTACTCTTATTCTGACGGCACCCATTCACTGCAGTGGATCCATTGGTGAGCAAGTGATGCAATGCTACATACTACAAACATATACTAAGAAAATAATCTGAGAACGACTTTGCCTCGGCTTCTGGTAGTCTGCCTATCACAGCACTGCATTCTCTCTCTCTCTCTCTCTCTCTCTCTCGCACGCACGCACGCACGCACGCACGCTTAAGGCCAGGCTTATTGCCACGTTTATGGAAAAGCCATCAAGTATCTGATCCAGTGAAATACAGAGCCCAGCAGAAAAAGGGATACAGTATGTGCGGCTGTGCTGGAGAAATACTGACACATCACACTTTACACAGACTTCTGATGCTACAGTCTGTGTGTGTGTGTGTTATAGTATCTCCCTCCCTAATTTATCTGCTGCTAGTGACCACTTGTTACACACTGCAAGCACACAAGCATTTGCTCAGTGAGTAATATCCATACTTGCTCTGGTTGGGTTTATTTTCGCAGGTTTTTTTATGCACTTCTTCAGCCCAAAGCAGAAGTTCTTGAGTTTTGTGGTGTGTTATCTGACACTTGTATATGCTACTGGATGGTTTGGTTTTCCTGCTTGACTTGACCTCAGTGTCATTTAATGCTGGTTTGCATGCTGCATGCAGTGGGATGGAACTATCTAGAAATGTAATGCATGGACGCATTCACATCTGTAGCTCAGCTTGAGATTCACATGCTTTCTGGATCATGACACTCATCCTGTTCTAGCTGTGGCTGTAAAACATTCATGTTGAGTTTCAAAGACTAAGAAGGCAGTAGGGTTATGTCGACAGACGGTAGTATTGTGTATCAATGATAGTCAGAGATATTGCCTGTGGCTTATGCCACTATTATTATTATTGGTAGTACTAGGCCTATTGTTATCAGCTAGTATATTATTATCCAATATATATATGTGTGTGTGTGTTATATGGTGGGCTAGTAGCGCAATGGATATTCTAGGTTCTAGGTTCGACTCCTGGCTGGCTCGCTCTGTTCGTTTTTCTCAGGCTGATTTTATTGTTATTGTTCCTGTAGCTCAAGTGGTAGAGCATCCCAGGGAACACGTTAGAAGAAAATTGTTAGCTTGAATGCATTTGTATAAAAGCGTCTGCTAAATGCATAAATGTACAATGTATATGCTTATTGAAGCGTCAGGTGGTTATCTTGGCAACATGCTAATGCCAAACACAGTTGTTATCCCGAGTTTGCGTTCCTAACAGAGGTTCAGATGAAGGCCACTCGCATGGATCACGGTAAACAAACAGCGATCTGTTTATTGAGGTGAGAGACTGACTTTGAGATTTAGCCCACGGTGAGCACACTGTCAGAGGAGCGTGGCCCGTTTCTCTTTGCTCTGACATTTTTCTCATTGTTAGTCTGGAGGTATTAGACAGAGCTCCTCCACACGGAGGTGAGATGGCTAACAGGGGAGCTTGTGCGGTGGAGTTGGGCTCTGACACCGGAGGGACGGGGATAAGCTTGGCTCGTCACAGTCTGACACACAGGTCAAGCTCGAGGAGCTGCTTACTGTTTTAATGACCGCCGAATGACAGGCTTCGGTGTGGCACGCGCTCTCTCACACACACACAACGTGTTTTCACTGAAGAACAAATAGTCTGTTTCATCTCTGACAGGGATGCCAAGTGTGGTGATTTTGTGCAGAGCAGATCATAATGGAGGCGAGCAGGCAATCAGGCCTCTAATGATCCCTTCAGAAGGACCATATTTACAGGAACAATCATTATACAGTGGATTGCATCTTACACTACTAAAAATAAAGGTTTTTCAAAGGTTCCTTCAGGCTTCCCACAATTATGAGAAACCTGGAAACTTAAAAACTGGAGTTACGACAACTGGGTTAAAGTAATGACAGTATTTCTAAAAATATAAACCCTATGAAGTAGGCACCCAAGTCACACTGAAATACTTTGGAGCCACTGAACCTTTAAAAAAAATATATATATATATTATTATTTCATTTTCAATTAATTTATTCTAATTTAGTGTAGTATATTTATGCACTACATAATAAATAAATATATATATATATATATATATATATATATATATATATACATACATAAATGCTCTGAGATGGGTTTTAAATAGTGTTTTCAGCAAATTCAAGCTAATTATGTGATCCTTAGGCAATTTAATGGAGAAATATAAAGCACCCTAATGCATATTTAGATTTATTTCTTTAATTAATTTATTACAGTATACTCCATTGTCCACTGAGTTGGTATTTTGGCTTTACATATGATCAGACACTTACACTTAACATTTTATGAAAATCACGCTCAAATGTTAACGAGTTAACGAGTTTTTTTACCATCGAATGATGGAGGTGTGTGTTTTGTCCATCATTTGAAAGGCCTCATCTGAGTTACTAAGTGCATCGCTTTACGTTTTCATCAACTTACAGGCTATAAAGTTTATTGTGTCTATATGGGAGCTCAGATTTTCCTGATGTTGAATACATTTGGCCAGAGTCTCATGACATATAAGATGAAGCGCTTTGCATGGGATATTTAACTCTTAGACTCTTATAGACTCTTATAGTGTTTAATGAGTAAAGATATCACTGTACTTCTTCAACATCAGCATGTTATACCCTTGTATTGGAGGTGGCTTGAGTTCTGACTCTGAGGCTTCGCTGACTGTTTGAGGATCCAATGGTAATGTTATGAGGTTTAGTCACAAGCGCTTTTGAATGCGTTTCATCGGTTAAATGTTTGTAAAACCCACAAACAGACATAAGGATGACCAATAGCAATGATTTCAAATAATAATAAGGAACTATAACAGAGATAGGAAGTTATGATCGTTTTCCAGTGGGTGGAAACACTGCTGTAAAGAACAGTCTTTTGGCTTTAACCCAAGCTAAGACGATTAAGACAGCCATTGTTGTTTGTGCTGTGTAAATGCCCATGCATTCTTGCTTTAGTAAGGCACTGATGTGTTGTGATGAGAGCGGCCTGCGTGCGTGAGTGAGTGAGTGAGGATGCATTGGCGGCAGTTGTCTGAGGACATCCCTGCTGCGCTGCTGGGATTGCATCAGCTCTGATGAATCTAATCCTGCATGGAGACTTTCAGGAGCGAGCGAGAGACTGTCAATATCAATGACTCACATCAACATCCTACTCACAGATGACAGTCTCAGCTCAGGTGTCAGTGTTTTCTGTTTGACTCACTACAGGCTGAAGTAGTTTACTTTTACTAGTAAAAGGACAAATCTCCAAAAAAAAAAAAAATAATTCTCAAGACGTCATCTAGTCACATTTGACCCAGTAATTAAAAGTAATAAATATCTTATGATATATAACATTTTATTTATATGATAGTTTAATAATATTATTATTGGTGTTGTTATTATTATTATTATTAGGAGCATCAAGATTTGTTGCATTTATTGTAATTTTTATTTTTTTAGGAACATCAAGATTTTTTTTATCCTCATTACTTTGATACAATAAATCCATTAATGTAAATCATAAATATATATTATTGAAATTTGAAAGTGTTTATACAGTACATCATGGTGTTTCACTGGTGTTGTATTATAGTTATGAGAATCAGGGTTATTAAATAAAAACTATATATATAGTTTTAGTTTACAGTGTATATAGTTTTTATTTTGTAATTTCAGTTGTTTATTTTAATTTCAGTTTTAGTTCAATTTAATAACCCTGATAGAAGACTATTAAAAAAAATAAGACTATTAAAAAAATTAAGTAAAGTGCAATTGAAAACAGAAAATACAAAAATAAAAACTGTTCCAAAATGTTACTAAAAACTACAATGGAATGTCAATGATACTAAAATGTATTGGGAAGAAAATATGATTAATTATCATGAAAATAATGTCAAATAATAGCATCCTAACTATCTTAAATTATTGTCCTAAAAGGCTTCACTCATGCACAATGTAATTTCTTTTTTTTTTTAATAAAAATAAAAGAAAAAATAAAGAAAAAGAAAAGAATGGTTGTTTGGGCATCATGTGATTCAGTCTTGTAGATTTAATTTAATTAAATAATTAAGTTTATTTATTTGATATAAAATATATATACAATTATCATGACGAAAAGCTTTGTCAGTTTATCATATAAATAGGAATTACATTAATGGATGCATTACAAGATTCTGGAGTTTGAAACATAACCATTTTTTGAAGAATAGTACCTCAGTATCGTACAAAAACAGTCCAGTGACAAACTATTCTTTTACAGGAGTCTTGCACTTTTCAGAACACAGCATGTTTCGAATGCTTCATTATGCATGTATGGGGTGTAAAATACAAGTACTTGGTTTCTTCACAAACACTAAAGGCTTTTAGAGTTTCTAAAAGATGCCGAGTGTCTCAAGAGTCTTCTTTTTGAGCCCTTACCTTTAAGCTATTTCCGTCCAGACTCGCAGAACAGGGTATTTTTAGTCTGTGGTACCCTTTGCTCACTTTCCCCTGCAGGAAGCTGTCGTTCGTTTGACATTTTGACTGGCCTGAGACACTTTCACATTCACGAACACCGCACAGACCAGGACATTCAGCGTTGAAGGTGAGCTTGTTGTTTGCCTTATCAAGAGCCGAGCGGCTCGGGTCTGAGGGTGCTGTTTGTCTCGGACGGTGCGGGAGAGATTTTGATGTTTGTGGAGAGTAAAACGCTGCAGGATGGAGAGATTGTGGAGTGGAGTGTGACTGCTGCTGCTGTTCACGGAGTCTGCTGTGAACTTGTTGAGCTGATAGAACAAGTGCCTTGTGAAAACACATTTTCAGCAGCGTTGACAAACTGTGAAGAGAAACGTGCGAGGATGAGTAACTGTTTGTCAACGATGCTTATGAATTATGCAGAAGAGCAGCCACGTGATCTGGCGACTACCAATAGACTGTTTGCTTTATGAATGACACACTGCCACTGAAATGTGTTAGATGTGTTAATGTTGCTTGTGTTTGAGTGGCTGACGTGATCACGTTGCTCATATAGTGGCAAAATGTTTCCAGAAATGATAGAATTCCTAAAGCCAGAAAACTTTGCAGCATTTTGACAGCGTTCCTATTTACACTTGGCTTACTAACAAACATTTTATGTATTAAAATCCTACAGGTCGATCTATGTTTATTGACAATTTTTTATATATATTTTTTTTTATTACATTGATATATTTTTATATTATTATTTATTTATTTTACCATACAACATCAATTACATAAATTATAATTTTAAAGTTCTCAACTGATGTTTAAAATATTATTCATTCGTTTTTTAAGACATTACACTAATTATAGTAATATTGTTATTTTAAATGTTTATTTGTTCTTATATTATACTTTATTTACTTTATAGTTAATTTATTTGTTCATTCATTCTACTATATAATATCAGTTGTATTAATATTATTATTTTAGGTTATCAGCTGATGCTGTTTATATTACCATTTTTGTATTTTATTTTATATTTCAAATTATTATTATATTATCAAATAAATATTTTTAAGGTATTACACTATTATTGTAAAGGGTTTTAAACTAATATATTTTTAAAGTGTTATTTAAGATATTATACAAATTATATGAATTGCATTATTGTTATCAACTGATATTTATAGTAGTACAGCATTTATTTATTTATTTTAGATTTCTAGATTTTTTATTTTTTAGATTAGACCAGACGTATTTTCAATATTGGTCAAACTGATTATAATTTTCATTATTTTGTTGGTGCTCATCAGCAAGACAGAGATTTCTGAAAGTTGCACAACTCAAACTCATGAATTTCAGCCTTCATGAGCAAAATCAGTATCAAAATCAGGGGGTATTAATTAGTCTTGGTTTTATATGTATATATAAAAAATATTATTCAGCAATTTTTTTGTCATTTGGAAGCTGCATTTAAAATCCACTTGGCTCAGAAATCTAAAGGGGGGAAGGCACCCTCACTTTGAATGGGCATGTCGCCTCGATTCATAAGTCTCAGTAAAAACTGTGCCACACAATATCCTCAAACAGAATAGCTAGGGAAATTTAATCTCCAAATGTTTACCTGAATTCACTAGTTTATACATGACATTTTAGCATGCAGGAAAACATGACAATGTCACATTTCACCTCAAAATTTAACACACACACACACACACACACAAAGAATGATTTATTTATTTAATAATTTTCATGAAGGAAAAAAAAAAAGATATATATATATATATATATTATATATGCATGTGTGGGGGGAAATTTTATCTATCATGTTAATAATATCATTATTCATCATTTTAGGGTTAAATATGACCCTGATAGGTTTTGTGATTTTTATTTATTTTCTTTCATTGTCATAACAATCATGTTAATTTTTAAATGTTTAATTAAAATTTTTACTACTTGAATTATTTCTAGATTTTTTACATTTTCAGTTCTTAAAAAGTAGACTACATTTCTCAACCTTTCTTGTGATTTTAGGGTTAAATCTGACCCAGACGTGTTCTTGACAGGTTTCACGTTTGCCCTAATAATGATCCCAGATACACAGACCGACCTATTTCTCAATTACCCTTTTTTAAAAGATAGCCACCTTTCTGGAATGAAACATAGGGTTTTTAATACAAGGTTATAGCATGAGTCTTAGGACATGAGCTTCATAACATGACCCCATTTGAGGTTGAGTTTTTAACAGCCCTCGGAAATCAACTGATGAATGACCTTTCACAGCCATTCAGACGCCCGCTTTCATACAGAATAATATCGAGCGGACAGATAAACCCCCGGCCGGCCAGCGTCCTCTCACCGCAGCCTGCAACATGGTGTTTGAATGAATTCAGTTCATTTTAGATATTCCACTGTAAAAATAGCAAGGGGACTGGTCGTTCATATTCATGAGTAGCTGTTGCATAGCGTCTGTTTAGAAAGACTGGAAATGCTCCAAAACAAGCATCTGCTCGGTCGATTTCTGCCACGTTCTGTTCAGAAGCTCAGTGTGTCGACACACTGATTGAGATAGCCATCCGAATGCATTTACTGCTGAGTCATGGGAAAAACGCAGGGAAGAAACGGCTCATTCAGAGTAACTCTCACTCAGAGTCGTGCCAGCATTACTCATACAGACTATCATAAAACCAGTAAGCTATTTTTAGCACCGTCCAGCTTTTTATGTTGGTCACAAATCAGAGGATTTCTTACATACGGGGTGAGATGTATGGGAGAACTTGGGAGAAATAAAGGCAGAACAAGACTGAGACTGTGTTACAGCTCCACCGCTGCTCTATTTTGACTGATCACCCATGAAAAGAGTCGGCTGGCGATGTCTGATTCATGAATGAATCCTTCTTTTGAGTTGGATCGTTTCAGTGTATGTATATGAACCGGTTCACAACATTTTTTTTATTTAACTTGCGAAGGTGAAAAAGCAGTTTCTGATTCATAGTGAGATGAGGAATAATGCTAAGAATCAATAATGTATGACAGTTTTTAACACATATTTATTTAACTTTGTTTTCAGCAATGGGCGCAAATGAATGTCAGAATTGTTTAATGTGCAGAAAATGTATATTTAAGGCTTTTTTATGATAAATTTTCCTTTGAACTTTTTATTTTTATTTTTACCCATGAGTTAGCTGCTCATAAATGTTTATTTTATTTTATTTTATTTCGTATTTTATTTTATTTTTCAATTTGTTTGTATTTTATTTTTAATTTAATTATGCACTTTTTGTGCATAATTAATGCAGTTTTTAGTTTTGTATTATATTTATTTAATTTTAATTTACATTTTTCAAGTTAGCTTCATAGTTTGTCTATTGTATTTTTAAATATAATTTTGTGTTTTATTTTATTTTTTAGTTAGTTTTATAATTTATTTTTAAATTTAGTTATTTCATTATTTCACATTTATTTTATTTTTCAAGGAAGTCATGTCAAGGAATAATAAACTGTCAAGGAATAATAAACTGTGAATCTCTGTGCTCTTAAGCAAAGATGGCAGATTTCACTTCAGCCCAGAGAGCTGCACGGGTCCGATTTGGTAAATCCGCACCCGCCCGTACCCGCAGTGCTTAAAACCGCACCCGACCCGTTTTCCGACAGCAGCACTAATTAAAATCCCAACCCGACCCGACCCGCTTAAAATAGAACCGACACCCGACCCGCACCCGAAATCAAATCAGTTAAGCCAATCACATTAGACACACTTTTTTCAAATTTTAATGCCAGGTCATACAGAAGTTATTTATGGAAAACTCTTTTTAAAAGATATTCGTTTTTTATACATTTTATCTTAATTTTGATCAATGTTTTATCAATCGATTGCCCGTATTTAATAAATAAGAAGCAAATATATAGCAGACAATGTAATAACCTTAGCGTAATTGACAGAATTACAAAAAAATATTTTGCTACCTAAAAGTTTAATATTTTTTGTTTCACGCATGCATGCATGTCTATTTCCCTTATATTAAATATAAAACGCATGTGGACTGATATTTTTCCAATGTCTGGACAACTTTATTAATGCAGTATATAAACAGACGTTTCAATATATTGGTATTAAATGCATTTTCTGAGAATTTATATTTCACGCTTTTTACTGCAAATGTCGAAATACGTGCTCTTTGGTCCATCAGTGCTTGAGTCACTGATCACATTAGAATAAAATATCTCATAATAAGATACAAAATTGACTGATTTATGAATGTATATGCATAGTTCTCATCAGTCGGAAATACAGATAAACACTTTCATTTGTTGTATTTTTGATCCTGAAAGAAAACAGAACAACAGAAAAGAGCGAATCATACCACCGTCTGAGGTTGTGCTTCAAGACGAACGGTTCACAGCTGAGCATCGTGAGAGGCGGATCTGCGCCAGAGCGCACATGTGAATGAACTGCACAAAGTCATTTTCAGATGCAATTTTAAAAAAAAACAACAACCCTGGATAGCCTAGATTAGGCCCATATTCACAAATGTGTTAGCTATGGAATGAAATATCTGATATTCCGATTGTCAAATACATGCAAGTAAAAGTGTATTGTTGTTTAAACACCTTTATAACGATCGCGTTAGTTGAGCTGTATGCGCAATATAATTTCATGACACAAATTTTGAAATAGGCTTAAATCAAACACATTTTAATTCAGATTCTGTATATATATATATATATATAAACGGAAAACAAAAACAACGAAAAAAAACTCATGCAGCCATTCGCGCGGTTGTGATTTTTTAAAAAGTGGAACGTAGGCCTATTTTTACGTTTGCACGTGACTGTTTTGAACCTGTGTTTAGACCCGTGTTTCCCCGGTGTCTGACCCGACCCGCACCGCACCCGTATCCGACACAGTTGGATATTTTTCATCCGTTTCAGCCAAATTTGCGGGTCACCCGAACCCGTGCAGGACTCTACTTCAGCCGAGAAACTGAGTGTGACGAGTGGGGCGGGGCCGAGAGACGTGGGAACAGAGCCCACCGGTCTCGAGTCCCACGGAGGAGATGGAAGGATATAAAACTGGAGCGACGACAGTGAAGGACGTGAGAGGACCAGGCCTGGATTTTAGTTTGTGTTTTGGTTTTGATTTGTGCGCGTCAGTCGTCCGTGAGGGGCTGACGCACTGTTTTGTTTTTATTTATGTCATTAAAGTCTTGATTTGATTGTCCGCCGGTTCCCTCCTCTTTCTTCCCGTGATCATGGAGTTTTAATTTGCTACACTGAGCTGAATGGCAGTGCTCTCTTCAGGTGTTACAGATGATTTAGTTGACACAGAACCCAGCATGTCGGCTGGTGAAGAGTAAGGTTCGTTTCATGCATTCCACTGAAGGGCTTCTTTTCAATGTGAATCTTCATTTAGCTTTTCACTTCTCTCCCTCTTGAATATCTTGTACAAATTCAACCTATCTCTGTTCTTTAGTGAGCGGCACCAATACAGTATCTTGACTGTCAAGTCTTCTCTGTGTGGAAAGCACTGCATCCTTGAAATGTCCTCTACCTCAAAATGAAGACATGTATGTCGTTTTGAAAGAGAGATATTAATTTTGCCTCTCTTAATTGACTAATAATTGCTGTTAGTCACAGTGGGAAATAGTCTGAGAGTCAGCTGCGAGGTTAAAGGCATCATAAATCATCAAGTCTTGTGATGCTGTATGTGAGAAGATTTATGATTCTCACCACTGCTGCTCTTACACTTTACCCTTTTTTACACTTTGCAGGACTTTGGTACATGATACACGTGCATACATAGTTTGCTCAAAAGATGCCAAGACTCAGTTACTATAATTGAAATTTCACATTAAAATGTGCAACAATGGCTGGAGCCATTTCCCAGAAGTTAATAAGAAACAAGGCATCATGACTGTGTTTATTAATTTTGTTACAAGAGCTCAATAAATATAAATAATATTGAGTAACTTGCATTTTAGACATGAGACTGACAATTATGTTGTCTGTTTTTCAAACACAAAATCATTCTTTGATAATTCAGAATTATGACATAATAGGAAATTGTGTCAGAATTAGTCAAAATTATGACATGAAAAATCAAGATTGGAGAAATGTTGAAATCAAGAGGTGAAAAGTCATGATGCCGATTTTGATGTTTTAACTCATAATTATGACTTGTAATAATTTGAATTCTTATTTCATAATTGATGTAGTATCTCATAATTTTTACTTTTATCCCATAATTGACTTATGTCATAATTCTGATTTTTTTTTTTCACATAAATGTGTTTTAATTTAGATTTTTAGCCCATATTTGACTGTCATATTTTTTTATTTTTACCTCAAAATTGACGTAGTATCTCGTAAATTTGACTTTTTATCCCATAATTTACTTTCTTAATATTTGACTTTTTACCTCATAATTGACTTAGCATCTTAAAATTTTGACTTTTTTTATATATCATAATTATGTCCTGAAATCTCATAATGTTGTCCTTGTCATTATGTCATAATTTTGACTTTTTGTGTCTTTTTCTAATTTTTTTTTTAATGTATTTACAATAGCACAATTTTTATCTTATGCTCTTCCATGCAACATAAATTTGTTTTTGAATGATCGATAAAATGACTCACTTGTGAAGACAGTCTCATATATTTTCACATTTTTTGAATGAATTGGATGAATCAGTGTTTCACTTATGTTGCCACCCACCAGCATAACTTGCAGAAAGAGTCACTGAAAAATCCCCTCCCTATATTTATATACACCACCACCATTCAGAAGTTTGGGTCTGTATATGATTTTGAAAATGTTTTTGAAAAAAAAGTGTTGAATATTCTTGTATGGCACAGCGTATGTAGTGACACTGACTTTAAGCAAAAAATATAGATTAAAAAATTGTACCACACCTTAATAACTTGCACTGCCTCTGAAATGACTTTAATTTTCGACTAACATCATTAATGCCTCTCATTTTATTAACCCTCTCCAACCATCGAGCACCATTTTTGCAATGTAATGACTACTTGTATTTGATAAACAGTCCCTGTGTTTCTTTCAATCATGAAATATGCTGTTTCACTCAGAAAAGTGTCACATTACAGAAGTTAAATGGGTTGCTAATGGCGTCTCATTCAGATCTATTAGCATAAAGCACTAGCTCCTCTCATAATAACACTCTCTGATTTACTGTTGTCATAAAGAGACCCAGGGCCAATTAGATTTGTCTAGGTCATGTTCATGGATGGGACATTTGCCAATGTGCCTCTAAAGGCTGACTGGATGTCTTTTTCTCTCCTCCATGACTCAATCGAGCTTCAAAGTTAATTTGAGGTCAATCATAACCTCAGTTATCAGACTCGCTCCAAGTCTGCTGGCACGTGAACAGCCACAGCTGGGGCCTGATCCGATCGTGCCAAACCTGCAGACGGTTACTACTGAGAAACCGAGTAATCCTGATCAATCAATGCTAATGTCTACAGGATATCTTATAGGGGTTTTAGTGACCTTAGCGAGGCTGCAGTGTCAAATTACAGGAGATTTTTGAATCGGAGATTCTGAAGCACTTTATTTATCGACGCACAAATTATGCAAATATACAATTAATATGATTGGATGAAATGAACAGTGTTAGGAACTTTGGAAATGTAATAGGTTACAGATCACAAGTTACCCTATTTAAAATGTAATAAGTAGTGTAACTCTTTCAATTACTTTATTCATGTAATGGATTACATTTGATAACATTTTTGACTAGGTCTACTTTTCTAAATTATTGTTTTTTAATTGTTAATCAGTTAATCAACTCTAAGGCCCTGATGAGGAAGAATGCATTTTTCAAGTTTGAAACTGCACTTTTTATCATTTAGAAAAGAGCAGCGCATTGCGATTTTTTTTTTTTTTTTTTTTTTTTTTTTTTAAAGGGACTGTAAGTAGGAAT
Source organism: Carassius carassius (assembly GCF_963082965.1). Taxonomy (NCBI): domain Eukaryota; kingdom Metazoa; phylum Chordata; class Actinopteri; order Cypriniformes; family Cyprinidae; genus Carassius; species Carassius carassius. The sequence continues at coordinate 36,049,790 of NC_081760.1, forward strand.
TACTCCCATCTAGTGGTGAAATTGTATTTTGCATTCAAACTAATTTTGCTCTCCAGCGCCTCGCTTTTTCAAATGCGCGTTGCATCTACGGTAGGCGATATGTACCAAAAAGCTTTGACAGGATGTCTTCTAATAGCACTTCGTTTTGGCGACGATGTTTTCTTCTCCTGTGGCGCGGCATATGTATGGTCCATAATAAGAATGCAATCCAGACTTTTAAACTTGCCGGTGCAGTTTCAAGCGCCTCTCACTGCTCTGCACCTGCGTTTCTGGCTCTGACCGAAAACGCGTTGGCTTAGTACTTTTTGTCCCTCTCTGCTATTATAGTTTTGCAAGATGGCGGAACTACATGGAAGCCTCCGTCGACCTACCCGTCCCATGTAAAGATAATAAATTCTTCATTTACGAGGATTAGTTTAAACATTGGCATAGGTATTTGTACACCATTGAGGGCATATTTATGAATAAAAATATTGATTTTAGATAATAAAATACCTACAAAGTTACTTATTGTCCCTTTAAATATATATTGCTAGGCAACCACCGAATCGGCTGTCCTGTTAGTCTAATCAAGGATTATTGTGTGAATACTCTAAAATCTTTGGTTTGCTGTTAAGTAAACTGTCTATTAGCAAACCTGCTAATTTTTTTATTTCAGGCGCTCTTAGTGCTCCTAAAAAACACAAGGTGCCCGAGGCATATAAACAGAGTGCAAAACACTCACTGCCAATAGAAAGCAATTAAAAAAAGGTGCCTGGTCTGGCCTAAGAGAGGTTGTAGCCTAAAGCTTTCAGACAAGAGAAAACCAATCAAAATCAAATGCAAATTCAAACAAGAGAACCAATCAAAAGCGTCAGAATAGCAACATTTTTCTAAACAGCCTTTAAATGAAAGGAGGCATCACACACATCAAAACCAGACAAAACAACAAATTAATATTGTTCAACATATCCTAACTTTTTACTATAAGTATATAATGTATAAGTAACTGTATTTTAATTACACATTTTTCTCAGTAACTGTAACAGATTGCATTTATTTTGTAATTAAATTACGCAACACCGTTACATGTAACTAGTTTCTTCCCGACATTGGAAATGAAAAAATGTAAGGAAAGTTGATGAGTGAATTTAAATGCTCTCTTTCATGTTCATATTAGCCTGAAGACGTAGCCACACATGCATGGAGACTCATGTGTCATTGTGTTGATGTGTTTCAGGACAGCAGATGATTCAGCTACCGTGGGGACAGTGGTGGTGAGCCGGATGAAGATGGGTGAGATCGAAGATGGTGAGGTGGACCACATTACCGCCGACATGCACCAGAAGGTAAGCTAAACAACTACAACTAGCTACTGTCTCAATAACACTTCTAGTTGGACTGCCTAGTGGAGCCTGGGAAGAGTATATAGGCTTTATGTTTGCCCCACTTATTTATTTACCTTTTATTTTATGAATGATCTATTTGGTTGTTGTTGTTGTTGTTGAAATATTTATTTCTATAGCCATTTTTTTTAAGGTAATATTGTGTTTTTGTTATTGATAAAGCTGCTTTCAAGGCAAAATCACTGTATTTTTCATTCTATTTTATTGTAGTCGCATAGTTCATCTAAATAAATGATTAGTGATTTAATTAAGTTGTTTCTGAAGTAAATTATTTAGTTACATGCAATACTTCAATGAAGTGTGTTAGGAGCTTGTTTTGTAGCTAACTAGTCATTTGACTGCTGTTGAGCTACTGTAAATTAAGAGTGACTTTCTTTTTTTTTTTTTTTTGCATATGCATGCAATTTGTAAGGGCTGGCAATAGAAAATCACCTCTCAGGACGTGTCTTCAGCCAGTGAGGGGAAAGTAGAGTGAATATTGTGTGTGGTGTCCCAGAAATTCAATTGCACATTTGACAGAAGGAGTAAAGCATCTGTTTAGAGAGCATTTACTGTGTGTGTGTGTGTGTGTGTGTGCGCGCACGTGTACATGTGCATGTTTATGGAATATTGTGGAATATGGAATATTTTATCCAGTATATGTAGACACATGTGATGGGCATGTGGAAATGAGCTGTATTTGTGTCCTCAGCTGCTTTCGCTCTGTATGTCGGGGGAAAATTGAGCATTATTATTCTTACAGACAGGCTGCATAACACCCTTCATGTCCCCTAAACTCAATAACTTGCAGTGACACAGCCATCAGCAGAGCCCTTTAACCTTCATTAATCAGCATGATAGAGGCACAGACTGAATATATGGAAGAATCCAGAAGGGTGTGAGAATTATGAAGCATTATGAAGATGTATGAAGAACATGAGAGAGATAATGGAGGATATTTCGAATGAGCACCATTTTAATACAGAAAGTTGAAGCGATTTAAATAGAGAATGCATTATAAATGACAATCCTGAATTTGAATTGAGGTAGCAAACGAGATTCAGAATTTATATTTGAATGCAGGAAAGTAGAAATAAATTGTTTGTAACTAGAAAAGGAATGTTTGTTAAGATGAACTTTGTATGTTGGATTGGCAAAACCTTGTCTTAAAGTCTAAAAGTGTGAATAGTATATAGACCTTAGAAACAGATTGTTGAGTTTGCCAAGCTATCATAATAATAGGTTTAACTTTTCAGCTTGAAAAACTCATCAAATCATTACCCATTTTTCATGTGGGGTAGTTTTTATTTGTTTGTTTGTTTATAGGCTTGTATATATTTTTTTACATTTATTTTTATTCATAATTATATTTCATAATAGCCTTTGTTTTTTGTTTTTGAACTACAGTGGAAGAACACTATTCTTTTAAACATATATAGATGGATGGATGGATGGATGGTTGGATGCATAATACATCCAATGGAAGGTGGATGGGTAATGGATAGATAGATGGATGGATGGATGGATGGGTGTATTCATTGGTAATGGATGGATGGGTGATAGATGGATGTATGGATGGATGGGTGATGGCTAGATAGATGGATGCGGGGGTGGATGAATGAATAGATGTGTGATAGATAAATAGATGGATGGGTGGTTGGATGCATGATACAGTAGATGGAAGGTGAATGGGTAATGGATAGATAGATGGATGGATGGTTGGGTGGATTCCATGTTAATGGCTGGATGGATGGATGGGTGATGGCTAGATGGATGGATGGTTGGGTGGATTCCATGTTGATGGATGGATGGATGGGTGATGGCTAGATGGATGGATGGTTGGGTGGATTCATTGGTAATGGATGGATGGATGGATGGATGGATAGGTGATGGCTAGATGGATGGATGGTTGGGTGGATTCATTGGTGATGGATGGATGGGTGATGGCTAGATGGATGGATGGTTGGGTGGATTCATTGGTGATGGATGGATGGATGGGTGATGGCTAGATGGATGGATGGTTGGGTGGATTCATTAGTAATGATGGATGGATGAGTAATGTATAGATAGATGGATGGATGGTTGGGTGCATTCACTGGTAATGGATGGATGGGTGAATGGATGGATGGGTGATGGCTAGATAGATGGATGGATGGTTGGGTGGATTCATTAGTAATGGATGGATGGATGAGTAATGTATAGATAGATGAATGGATGGTTGGGTGGATTCATTAGTAATGGATGGATGGATGAGTAATGTATAGATAGATGAATGGATGGTTGGGTGGATTCATTAGTAATGGATGGATGGATGAGTAATGCATAGATAGATGAATGGATGGTTGGGTGGATTGTAATGGATGGATGGGTGATGGCTAGATAGATGGATGGATGGTCGGGTGGATTAATTGGTAATGGATGGATGGATGGATGATGGCTAGATAGATGGATGGATGTGTGATAGATAGATAGATAGATAGATGGATGGATCCATGGGTGATACATGGATGAGTAATGGCTAGATAGATGGATGGATGGGTGGGTGGATGATAGACAGTGGGTGTTTTTGTATGTCTGTTTATTGGCTCAGAGCCGTTGTGGTTTTATTTTATATGTGGGCTTCAGAAGTGAGTCTTTGTTCTTCATGAGGGAATGTGGGTCAGGCCCGATGTATGTTTGTGGAAAATCTGACACAGAACAAGAACATGGCCTGATTGCAACTCTTCTCTATTTATTTATTTTTTCTTGAGCTGTGTGCCAAGAACTGACTGGAAACTCTGACAGACCCATCCAAGGTCATGAGACCTAACTAGACGTGAAGACTCATCCGTCATCGCACTAAACCCTGATGCAGGCTTTGCATTTGAAGTGATTAGGCTGTAAGCACTGCGGCTGATGTTGATTGAGGGTCGTGTTTGTCTTGAGCTGCCGTGAGGGTCTCTTCTCTCCTGGATTGCTTACACTGGTGCTCAGGGATACTTGGAGAAGTTCTCTATTATCTGAGCAGCGGTGCAGGTGACAGCTTGTCACTGTGTCCAGCTCGTGAGATAGAGAGAGAGAGTCACGGGACGATGTTTTAAACTCTCTGATGTCATCGGCTGTATTTAGAGTAGTAGTCATTATTGTAATGTCTAATAATCGGGACAAATGAGCTTCAGTCTCAAATGCACAATCTTGTTTTTTCCCACAGTGCACGCTGGTGTACGAGTCGTCACATGGAAGGATTAATGACCAAGATAATGGACCAATAATGAATGCTGGTGAGTAAAAAAAAACCAAAACTTTATATTTTGAGTTTTTTGCTCATATGCAGTAAAGTTTCTTATACTTAAAGAAAGCGAGTTTGTGGAAGTGTGTGATTTGAAATATGCCATCTTTGCTTGTGTTGATGAATTTTCACTGCTGGGTTGTTTTGAATCAATCACCTGATGCATAAATATCATGTGACCAAATATACAGTACTCACAGAATGAAACAAATTGTCAAATGACAATGGTGATTGGGTGAGGGCAACATGTGCATGAACACATGATGAATTTGAGCAGTTTGTGATCTCTGCCTCTCTACTCTACTTCTAGAGATGATGCTTGATACTTTTTCTCTGGAAAGCAGAAGGCCTGAGCAAACATCTCCTTTTGCTCGCTGTTTAAGCTCATTACTGTCTAGGAAGCATTTTCTAACAGAGTTGCAGTTGGTTATGACACCCAAGAAGAAGCATCATTTAAACTCTTGAAACTACATTGGCCTTATTAAGTTGACCAAAAATGAGACTAATGACATGTATAGCGTCACAAAAGGTTTCTCTTTTAAATAAATGCTGTTCTTTTGCTCTTTTGTATTCGTCAAATTACAAATTACATTCTTTGTGTTTATTCCTAGAAAAAAAAACCCACATTCATGTTATTTTACGACGTTATGAAACGAATAGTGAATAAAACATCACATTACTATGACCTGCTCTGGTGGACGAACAACATTTTCTAAAGCACCTTTTTTTAAATTAGCTTTTGTTTTTCAGCCCCAGTTTCCTATTCTAGCAAAGTTTTGTTGGAATAAATGGTCCTTAAGACTGAATATGTAATCAAAAATAGTGTTGTTTTAATTTAGCATGTTTGTTTGGTGTATTGTCGGTCCAATTATGTGGATGAGCAATGAAATAATCAGTAATGGATTCATTAAGTAGAAGCAGAAGCAGAAGCAGAATAGAATTCAGTATGATTCCCATCCGTATTGTTGAGATTATGAAGTGGATTTGGCAGCGTTTGATTGCTGTCCCAGTGAACGGTGTGATTGCTGCGGGTAAATAACACCCAGCAGCGGTGTGAAGTGCAGCTCATTATCTTAATTACCTCAGGTAACGTAGCAATAAACAGTATTGGGGGAATGCGATAGTTTTGTGTCATTTCAATTTAGGTGGAAAAGAGAGTTGGGATGTGTCGGATAGTTTTGGCACATTATTAGTGAGTGAATAGACTCGAAGTCTCAGGATGAGAAAAGTTCCCTGAGAAACAAACATTGTAGAAGGTCATTTCTTTATTTATGAGCTGCTGTGATTTGAAGGATGGAGGGGAAGTCGGGAACGGCAGACGAATCTCTCCAGAAGTCCAGGGTGTTGGGTGCTATCTTCGAATCTAATGTTTCACTGTGTTTTTTGTTGACGCATTTGTAACCGTATGGAATGTCATTGTGGCATTCTCGATGGCTGTTGTTTTAATCACGCCGTCAAAATGTGTTAGTCTCTGCTGCTTCGGTAAGAGTGACTAATGAAATTTGTCCTCTTCACCCCAACCCCTGTGCTTCAACTCGAACTCAACGCACAGTCATTTCTCTAAGAGCTTGAGCAGGCAGAGACGCTGCGATCTGATTGGCCGCTGGATTAGAGGGCAGAAGGGAGGGCGGAGTCAGAGGTTAATCCTCTTCTGTGAAGAACTCTGCCCTGGATGAGGGAGTTTGTGTCCGCTTCTCCTCCTCTGGAGCTCACGCATCCATCTGTCTCTGTCTTCACTCCACATCCTCAGCCAACCACCTGTCTGTACTTCCTGCTTCCATTAAGGACACATGCAATGTTTTGGTGGTCATGAATGAGCTATTTTATTTTATTTATTTATTTTTTGAAGAAAGGAAAAGTATTTTAATCTAGTCTGATAATAATATATATATATTAGTACCTTCATATTTATCTTACATCTTAATCTCATCTTAAATTTGTTTTAAAAATATATTATTTAAAAGATATATTGCATTTATGATGTTATATATAATAATGCAATCAAATTAACTATATTAATGTAAGATATATATATATATATAGTATCTTAAGTTGCATTATTCAAAAGAATAACAATTACGCAATATATCTTTAGAAAATTTCAAATAACCTTTTTTAATAACAAAAATGTATAGAAGTGCCAAACATTTTGCATGCAACCCTGTTGCTACATGTTTACCCTGTGACATTGTTTGTTACATACAGGGCCAACAAAACAAAATCTAGCTACTTTCAAGATTTCAAGAGTTTTATTTGTCACATACCAAATTATATATAGCATACATAACCAGCAGTGAAATGTGAGTCAGGTCCGCTCCATGGACAGTGCAATTATTAAAGAAAACAACACAGATGGAAATATACATAAATATAGCTATGTAAGAATGAAATAAAAGTAAACAATAAAAATATAAGAATAAAATATAAAAAAGATGAAGGGTGAACTTTTCATGAAGGGTTAATTTTATGTTAGATAGTTACATTTTATTGCGGGTTTCAGCCTTTATATTTATGTTAGTCAGACTTCTCCATTTTACATATACCCACATTATGTTTCAAAGCCTTTTGTTTAAGCTCTTATGGAGTTATGATAGATCTCTTTTTCTATGTATTTAAGGCTGCAACCACAAAAACCAAAAATGGTGAAAACGTTCACTATTTATGCAACTCTCTCATGAGGAAAAGTAAACGCTCGGGTGAGGCTTGCAGATTTCCACTCAGATGAGAAGCAAGATTTCATTAGGAAATAAGTTCTCCTGCCACAGCCTCACTTCTGATTACAGCATTAAACACATTCTGCGCTCTCATTCACGGCTATCCAGAAACGCTTTCCCCTCCGTCTCTCTTCATAGGACTTGGTTAGCAGCTCTTAAAGCAGTTTTAATAGTGTAGGATATAGTATAAACATCTGTCAGACAACAAAAAACACCATTAAATGATTCGTATAACTCGTGTGCTATATTATCATGCCTTCTGAAGTTATACAATAGCTTTGTGGAAGGAACAGGCTGAAATTACGTGTTGTTAATCAAAGCCTAAATGATCAAATGTAAAGACATAGAGAAGTTGCTGAATCTCTTGCTTAATGTCTCTCTCTCTCTGTGTTTCTCTCTCTCTCCCCATCAGTGTTTAAGAACGCGGTGTGTAAGGTCTACAGGTTTCAGACGGTGGACAGTAAATGGATGTTGGTTCGGGAACAGATGGCGGAGTGTACGCTGTCCTTCAGCATCCCGAAGCAGCTCATCGCCCTCTACATTCAGGAGGACACCTGCAGGTAAGAGACGTTCAGACCCGAGGAAACAGTTAAGCAGACAAGATTGTTAAAGCGGCACAAAAGTTTTATTCCCACAGTGATGAGACTTGAGTGTAATATCAGAGTTAATGTGCCTACTGTATAAAGTTCTGCTCTGGATGTTGAATCTGATGTGAAGAGTTTTCCATCACTGGAAAGATGACAGACAGTCAATACAGTAAATAATTTTTTAGCATTTGCCACATGTTGCAACTTGTTTATTTTGGTAGTTGTCACATATTTCTGTTATATATTGAACTTAAATATTTTTTTTGTCTCTTCTACTCACCAAGGCTGCATATATGTCTATGTAAAATATTGTAAAATGTAATTTATTCTTGTGGGATTCAAAGCTGACTTTTCAGCATCATTAGTCCTGTCTTCAGTGTCACACGATCCAGATTCAGAAATCATTCTAAAGCCCTATTCAGACGGGACTATTTTTACAGGGGGTCATTTGTAAAATCTGTGTTTCACAGACGTACTTGCTGATTTTAATCCCGTCCGAATCTGCCACGTCTGTGTTTTTCTCACACAACCTCTGTTATAATTCCAGAGCAAATGACCTAACTGTTTTTCAGCAAACTCAGTGATCCTCTGAGAAAACAAATCCCATCCGAATGCAAATGTCTGTGATTGCCGGCGATATTTTATTTCACAATGCGTTTTGGCCAACGTGAATTACCGTAGATGCTCTCACCGCGCACATGTTTGAAATATTTTCTTCCCGGCAAAGAAATAATAATAATAGCCATTTAATATTTAGTATTTATTGTGTAATAATACTAATGGTTATCAATCCGAATGACTATATGCAATGCATGCATACAGAGCGAGTGATCTCTGTGACGCCCAGATGTATACATATATATGCTTATGCTTGGTTAGTTAAGTAGTGGTTAAGTCTAGGCATTAATATGTGCTTTATAAGTACTAATAATCAGCTGATATGCCTGTAATACATATGCCAATTAATATTGATAATTGGTCCTTAAAATCAAGTGTTACCAATCTTCTTTCATGCTACAAAGTTTCCCCATTTTGTTTCAGAACTAGAAAAAAAAAAATTATGACAGGATTTTGATTGAGTTTTAAATTATTCCCTGAATTTGTGGTTGTAATGAAACCAATCCGGGGTCCAGATCTAGACTCAGATCTAGAAACGGCCTGTATGAAAGCCAATTATATTTATAAAACCTGCTGTGAATATTATACGAATGTCCTTCTGCAAACAGCATGGCGGCTGAGGTATCGTGACTTTATTGTTACGTAAGATCCCTGGCGATTCCCGCTCCTAGAGAACGGGTTCAAGTGTAGGTTGAGCGAAGCTGGAATTGTTTGGAAGAACGAATTCGACACAAAAGGCAGTAAGAGCGCGATTGTGGAGTGAGGCTTTATTCCTGAGATGGAAATGGCTGTTTTAGAGCTATACTTAGCCTGCACTAAATTATTCAAGGATGTTTAACACTTCAAAGGAGAGTGCCTGTCCTCTCGCTCGGAAACTCAACCACCTCTCTCTCTCTCCTGCTTTTCTTTCATTTTACCGTTGCTTTCTCTGTTGTCTCCATCTCATTGTGGGAGAGTTGTAACCTGAGCATTTAAAGGGGAAATCTAAAAGAGACTGGAGCGAACAAGAGAACAAGGGTGCAACACGAGAAACTTTCTAAAGCACAGCAGTCAACAATACACTCCGACACAACGCATAGATGTTTGTTCAGAACACACACTCCGATTCTACTGGAAAAATAAACCACCCCGGATAAAATTAAGCACTTTACAAAAACCCAAATCCTTAGGAGGATTAGAAGCACCGCATTTTTACCATTACTCACTAGCAAACCAACTTCAATAAATATATAAATGGACTCACCCCACTCAGTCAGACATGGCTACATGGCTAGACATAGAACAATCCCTCTGCGAAAAATTGAACATATCAGACATCCCATTTCTTAGTCAGTCCATTAAACACCACCCATGTTTCACATCATTGACAATAGCCTCTGCTCTGACAGCCTGGTGGAAATATCATCACATCACAAACTCCAATCAGGCCCCATCTGAACTCACCCCACTCTGGAATAACCCTGATTTCACAAGCAACAAAAAAACACTCAATTTCCATAAATGGGCACAAAAGGGCATCTCACATTTAAAGCACATTTTTCAGTCTAACAACTTTGTTTCATTTTCTTACTTAGTCCAAGAGTACGGTATCGGGAGCAATCAATTCTTGAATTATCTGCAACTCAAATCAGCTGTATTATCCAAAATCAACAACAGAACTATCAACATTCACCTTCCTACCGCATTAGCAGATTTAATTAATATATCCTCCCCGAAAAAATTACTTTCCAAAATATACAAAATTATAGCTAATTCAAATAAAACCATAACTTTACCAACAATCAAATGGAAAGAAGACCTTTCGATTGCTCCTGATACCGACTTCTGGACTCAAATTTGTAAAAATATTTTTTCCATGACTAAAAACGCCAACCTTCAGCTCATACAGTATAAGACTCTTCATAGAACACACTACACTGGGGAAAGGCTGGCTAAAATGGGATTAACATCAAGAATTTGCTCACACTGCTCACAAAACTGTCCAGACACATATATCCATGCCACATGGCACTGCCCACCCATTAAACACTTTTGGAAAGACGTCACTGAATCCCTGTCCCGCCTCCTGGGCTGCCGCATCCCATTACCCCCCTTACTCTGTCTACTAGGTGATCTATCAACTCTCAATCAGGAAATAACAAACAAAAGGATGCTCCTTGTAGCCTTAGCCATCGCCAAGCCTTAGCCATCGTTAAATCTTCCTGAACTGGAAATCCCGAAACACTATTCACATAACACACTGGAAAAATTTGCTCATAGACTACATCTCCCTAGAATATTTTACACCTCATTACAACTGTATATCGGAACCTCAACACTCCACATCAGACCTCATCCAACTATTACAAATCTGACACACTCATCCCGATTAATTATGTATTCATTTATTATTATACATTTATACAAGATTTTAGTAATATTGTGAGTATTTTCATTATTATAATTAATATTGACATTATGGTTATTAATATTTTTAATATCATAGAAACAGTGATGGAATGATGGCGATGTGGTGATAATTTGCTTGATATAAGGACGGTAATGGTATAACGTATATATTAAATGATTAAAATAAATGAATAAATAAATGGATAAATGAAATGTTGATGATAATAATGATATTAATATATAAAATATAAAAATATAACCAAATCAAGTCAACATCTAACACAATACCACACATGATTTTAATGCACCAAATGCTGATTTTAATGCACTTCACCTTCTTTTAATGCACCACCTTAGTTTAGGCATACATACAAATAGTAACTGTACAGTGAATGAGAAGAAAGGGAAAGAAAAGGGCAAAAAAAAAGAAAGAGAAAAGAAAAAAGAAAAAAATGTTTTTTGCACACTGACACGGAAACTAGGAGAGGTGTGGTATGTGGTGGGTGTGTGTCACACGTGTGTGTATTGTTATTATTGTAATTATTGTTATTATTATTATTATTACTATTGTTGTTGTTATTATATTATTATTTATATAACTATTGCAATTGTACTTTCAATACAAAATATTATCATCGCCATATTTAGTATTACTATTATTACTGTTATTACTGTTGCTATTATTATTGATATAAATGTTATTATTATTATTGTTATTATTGATTTTATCAATATCAACCATCACTTTTTTTTTGTTAGTATGAGTACCAATACTGTTATTTTTATTATCACTATTATCAATGTTATATATTATTATTATTATTATTGATATTACTATTGCCGTCAACACAACTTATCACCATCCGTAGTATCATTATTTTATTATTACTGTCATTGTTATTACTGATATTACTGTTACCGTCACCACTAAATATTATTATCATTATTATTATACATGCTATTACTAGTTAAATACTATCTAATACTTCTACATATTACTATTATTATTTGTGGGGGTTTTTTTCCATTGTTGTTATTAATACTGCTGTTTTATTGTTGTTTTTGTGTTCTGTTGTTGTGTTATGTGTTTACCTTATGTTTAATAAAAAAAAATAATAAAAAAAAAAAAAGAACACACACTGCTCAGTTCCTGTGTGTTTCAGTCCGATGAAGCAGTGATCACACAGCTCAGTGGAAATCTGTGGAAGAAGAATGTGGACATGTTTGCAGATGATGCAACGGGAGATGTTTTGGGGTTTCTGATGGTTGGATGTGACATGACCAGCTCAGTGTGTTGAAGCATGTGCACTCAGATGTTTCACCCGAATTTGTATTCCATTTCCAGACCAAAAGTTAAACCTAAAGCTAAGCTAAATTAAATATATACACAATGATCATCAACACAATACCTTAATATTACATTTTTTTAAATAATGTAACTATATATAGTTCCAACAATGTGTGCTTTATTTATATATTTATATTATATAAGTATTTTTGGTATTTAAGCATTGTATTAAATTATGTTCAGATTTGATAATAAATCAACACATATGTATGAGTGTGCTTGTGTGAGTGCATGTGTATTTCATTTTCTACTTTTTTCTTATTTATTAATTTAATACATTTTCAAAGTATTTTATTTCATATATTAATAATGTACTATTGTTCTAATAATTATTAAATATATTTAACATGAATTATAGATTTTTTATTATTGCATTAATCTTTTTTAAATAATAAAGTGTAGTATTTTGTTCTTTTTACACTGGAAAAATATTTTTTTATAGTGCTGCAATGCAAAATGTGAAAAACAATTGTTATGATTTTTTTAAAAGTGACATTTCTAATTAGAAAAGGTATTTATTTTGTTAGTCAATCATTTTTAATGTGATATTTCTTTGAATTGCAATTTAATAAATTCCACTTACCAATTTAGTTCAGATATCACACATTTTATGGAGTCAGTTCTGATATTCAGGTTTTTGCCCAATCCTAGCACTAAAGGCTAGACGGAGACTTTGACAACTGTAAACCGGTTTCATCATGCTGAACAATCTCACAGCTTAATTTGCTCTTTGTTTCCAGCTCTCGCTCTTTCCCCAGAGTTTTTGGTTTTATGTTCATGCAAAACACTTCTCAGCGTGCACCATTATCAGCGGCAGCTTCCCCAAAGTCGACAGGTATTAGCATAGGCTTGTTTTCATCTACAACAAATCATTGTACGCCGGTCCAGACCGTGTGTGTGTTTGTCCATTGTAGAATCTGAGATCATTAACTCAGCGAGACACACATTCCCAGACTGGTGCTCCCATAGATCAGACCCTGCTAAGCAATTATCATCATGTGTGCATTATTCAGCGAGGCTATTTGGCCTCAACACCTGCTCTCCTGCTATAGACAGGTAACTCAAGCAGCCATTTCTATCCCTAGACATCTAATTATCGGCCCTGCTGCCACATTCACCAACCCATTTCAGCTGCTTTTGTTGGCTTTGGTTTAACCACAATTGCATACGATTCAAAGAAAAAAAGATGCCATGACTCAACGTGTTTAGAAAAGGAAAGGAAGGAGTCGAATGCAATACGATGCTGATGCTTTGTCATTAGTGGTGTTTGCTAAGCATCACTGTTACTGTTGTGATCCGGCAAAACTCACATCATCTTCAGCAGTTGTCAAACACTAGTGCTTGTTTATTGTGAATGAGACCTTTTGTCTACATTTGTGTGTTCATTTGCGCTTTCATTGGACTGATGTCAACGGAAATTCAGTGTCCTTCAGAAGTCAACATGACATCTAAACTGAACATATTTTCATGCATAATGCACATTCCTGCTCTTATTTATTTTGCACGAATCATCATTGCAACTCATTCAAAAAAATTCAGAATTTTCATGTCTTCATATTTATCAAAAACAAACTCTTCACCTCTGACTTTCCTTTTTTATTTTATTTTATTTTATCTTTTTTATTTTATTTTATTTTCTATTTTTGCAACCCAGTTAGTTCCTAAAGCATATTTTAAGGTCTTTGACCTATGCCATTTTTCTTCTCTAAGTATCTGTTTAACTAGAAATTACATGCGGTTATGAAAGTTAAATGGGTCTTAAATGCCATCATGTTGAGTAAGGGGGCAAGTTTAAAGAAGTTAGGTCCGGTTAGCCCCCTGCTGGACAATAACATGACTAAACCATTTTAAGACCAAAAATCATATTTCGCCATGCAAAAGATCCAGTTATTAAAAAGCAGCTATGTATTTTGAGAAAATAAAATAGTGAATCATATTACAAAAGATGTTTCGACAGTGTTTGAAATTTGTATTTTTGTTTATTTTTTGTAAGAAAAATGATTGTATTGATGCAAACAGAGGCGTCGTGCCCATTCGAAGTGAGGGGGCACGTGCCCCCTCAGATTTCTGAGCCAAGTTGATTTTAAATGCAGCTTCCAAACCAAAAAAAAAAAAATTGCAGAATAATATTTTTTATATATTTGATACAATCACAGCGGTGTGATTAGATTCAGTGCACAGCATCAGCTGCTAAATTCAAATCTGCGTTCGCTGGCTGGCGCTGAGCCAGAGACAGACGCGTTCGTACAACGCTTCATGATAACCAATAAGAAACTATTCTGTTGTGCTTATGGATGCAATGGCCAATCAGAGACGTCCAGAAGAGTCATCACTGAAACGCAGTGTTTTGTTCACTTGCTCGCTGACTGATTTAGCGAATTCTCTCATCAGAAACAACAAAAAAGTGCAGATGTGCGTACGAATGTAAGTAAGATATTCGTTTCATAATGTAAAGTGCTTCAGTGATTTTAATGGGAGTTTTTGAGAGTGCCTGAACTCTGGCTAGACTGAATGAAAATGTTTTTTGATAATGTAAATGTTCTTTACTCTCTGTAAAATGAAAGTGTTAAAATAAGTATCTTACAATATTGTTATTAAAATTTACATTAAATGCAAATTCAGTCGTATTAAAAATATTTTATGGCATGATATGGCACTTAAGTAAAAAGTCAGGTTTTTATGTGTAGTTAATAGATTACACTACATTTCCATATATTGATCAAATAGCAATCTATAAAGGTGCAAAACGCGTTTACCTACACTTATTTGAGAAACGAGATATTTCCTGATATATTAAGCATGTTTGGAATTGTTTTGAATAAAAAGGAAAAAATAATAAAAAAATAATCCTGTATCAGTTATACAGTGCTTTCGTAGAATGACTTATACCCCCCCCCCCCCCCCCCCCCCCCAAAATGTGCCCCCTCAAAAATCATGAATGCATGACGCCCCTGGATGCAAATGCCCGATAATATAAATTATTTCGTTATTTATTTATTTGCTTAAATTACCTTATTTTATCCCTGCCTGCAGTCTTTGAAGAAATAAAATATAAATTATTAAATTTTATTCTATGATGCTAATATGTCAATTAATTTTTTAACTATTTTGATTTATTTTTTGCTTTAAATTGCCTTATTTTTATCCCTATCTGCTGTCTTTGAAGAAATAAAATAGCAAGAATTTAATTTTATTGTATGATGCAACTTGCAAGTGCCCAATATGCACTAATGAGTTTTGTATTACCATTTTATCTATTTAATTTTTACATAAAATTGCTCTTTTTTTCCTCCCCGTCTGCTGTCTTCGATGTCTCTGTTGAGGATCATGTGTTCCTGTGATACCGTCAGCCAGTCTGTGTTATCATGATGTCATTTCCTGGGGCTACAGAGTGATTAGTCACATGACTTTTACATGTAAAACATGCATCATGCAGGTCATGTACGTCCAGAGGGGATGAGAAACTGTCACTGAGATGAATACCAGTGCTAACAGATAACTCATTCTCCGTGCTTTATATAGATGTTTGGTTGCAGTCATAATGTTAGCTGACTCAGTTCTTCTTCATATTCATATTTTAATGTTGACAGCCTGTACACACAGGTTTCAGTAGTAGTATCTCGGACAGAAAGAGTGAGCAGTGTGGACGGTTTTGTCTCACAACTGGTCATTTAACTTTCAAAACCGTGTTTTCCGATGTATTTGTGTTGATTAACTCTGAGGTCAGTGCATTTTGTCGTTTCTTCATCAGTGTATTACTGCACTCAAAGGGACTTTAGCTGTTGTTAATTACTGTTCCCGTCACATTTCTGGAATTGACGGCAGACACCAATCCGCCGGTGATTTAAAGTGAACGGTGGCTGTAACGCAGCATGAAATGAGTGGCTTCTTCCTCGACATCTAGACATGATTCCAGCGCTCTCATCTCTCGTCTACCAAACGATTGTTTTTTTGTTTTTGTTTTTTTTACTCCAATAGCACTCTTAGATCTATTGTTTCAGCTCTGCTCTTTATTACTGTGTCTTCCTTCCACCCCAAACCCCAATAAAATATGAAATAAGTTTCTTCCTCTTCCTCTCTGCATGCCTTCTTTCGACTACAAATCTCTTTTTTATTATTGCCGCCGCTCAACCCAAAGCACATTCTGATAAATCCACATTACAATTCAAGTCGGAGCTTTAGAACAAAACAAGATGGGAGATACGATGCTTTTTTTAAGTGGTCCGACAACTTCAGCAAAAGATCTTCTCAAACTTTTAACAGCTCTGGCTTGGCATGAAGTAATAACAGTTATTTTGTCTATTTCCCTTAGATAACCATTGTTTGACAATGAAAACGAGACCTGAATAGATCATTCTGAAGGCCTCTGTGTCTTTTGAAAAGAGACTGACTGGAGGCTGAAACAGTAATCTTTAAATAACCTGTAGTCATTTGTACATTACCTGTAATAGCTTCATGTCCTGTTCAACCTTATTTAAACACATCTTTGAAAACATCTTAGTCCACATGCACTTCAGAAATCTTGAATATAAAAAAAAAAATTTGAAAACCGAAAAATCAAACATGTATGATTTTTTTCTTCTTCTGTGGAACATAAAATAAGATTGTTGTTTGTTTGTTTGTTTTTGTTTTCTTTCGTGTCCATGCAATGAAAGTCAGTGGGGTCCAATTTTGTGGTTTTGGACCCAATTGACATTCTTCACTATCCTCACTATAATTCTTTTTTATCTTTAAAAATGTATTTAGTCCCTGCATATTCAAGGTTCAAGAAAACGTACTGTGACATTCAGAACTTAAAACTCCAAACTACAGCAAAATACTTTTTGATGTCAGAAATGTTAGTAAAGTTGTGTTGAAGCTTATTTTTAACAGTATCTCAGATTGTTTCAGTCTGATCTTAACAGTTTGAAGGGCACATTGACAAGCATGTGGTGTTTGATGAATCTATCCGAGCGTAATGCAGGTTTAAGGCAGCAGATATGTTGTTCTTGAAGGATGAAGTGATTAAAACTAAATCAGATCTGACAGTGAAACCGCAGATCATGAGTTAGTGCACCAAAGCACTTACTTTACATGAACTATTAAGTCAAAACAGCAAAACATTTTCAGAGTGAGTGTAAAATATGCCAGTAATTCAGATCTTCTTGCTTCCATTGAAGCTCAAGATGCTCAAGTCCTGCTTTCATTACAGCAAAAATTTGCATTGTTAATGCAGAGTGGAAGTTCGCTGGTGCTCTCAGACTTCAGTAGAGTAAAGTAAAGTTTGAAGACAGACAGATAACTTGAAAAGCTTGAATTGTGAAGCTTTTTACTAAGAAGTCAGAGAAGGTCAGTGTTGCTAATATGTCTTAGAACATTGCTATTATGTTTTAACAAGTTGCTAGCATACTTCCAGCATGTTTTAACAGGTCCTTAGCAAGTTTTAGCACATTGCTAACATGTTTTGCAAAGTTCTAGCATGTTTTAGCAAGTTGTGAACGTGTTACTAGCATTTTAACACATTACAATCATATTTAAACATTGTTAACATGTTTCTGGTATGTTTTAATGTGTTTCTTACATATTTTAAAACATTGCTAACATGTCTTTTTCCATGTGGCTAGCAAGTTTCTAGCTTATTTAGCATTGTTAGCATGTTTCTAGTTTGTTTTAACAATACTAACATGTTTTTGCATGTGGTTAGTACATTTCTAGCATGTTCGTAGTATGTTTCAACATGTTTTAGTAAGTCTTTAACATGTTAAGAATTTTTTAGCATGGCATTGCTTATGTGTTCAGGGTTAGTACTAACATTTGCAGAACATGTTTTAGCATGTTGCTAAGACTGATGTTAAAACATGCTAAACATATAGTGAGCATTTTAAAAACGTTCCCTGCATGTTTTAACATGTTTCTAATGTTTTAGCCTGTTGTTATTAGCATGTTTAACATGTGGTTAACATGTTTTGGTACGTTTGTAGAATATTTTAGCATGTTGTTAGGCTTATTTTGTGTGTTGCAGGCTCGTTGTTGTGATTAAATACTTAAATACTCTGAAGCAGTTACTGTTTGAAAGTTTTTAGCCCCTCAAGGAAAGACCAATATGAGAATTTTGTAAGTCAAGCCAACATAATGAGGGTTGATTTATGTTGTGTCCCACAGGATACAAGAGCTGAAAGATCTAGGAGAGCTTTCTCCACACTGGGACAACCTGCGGAAGGACGTGATCTCTCGCTATGACCAGATCATCAAAGAATACCAGGACACGCTGGCGGAGCTGGAGAAACTTACTGGTAAGTGCTTCAGATGCAATGAAGCTTGATCTTTCCCACACACACACTTCACCCTTCTCATTTTGTATGCATGAGACTTTATCCAGTGCAAACAGTTTCCGCAATTAGCATGTGACAACACACATAATTGATCTGCAGTGTTGTAATAGCATGACTTCTTTTTTGCCCAGCTGCATTCATGCAGAATTTCTTAGTTCATCAAACTTTCATATGCAGCTTACAGTTAGCTGTCACATTCAATGTGACTTTATACTCGCATGGTTGGACGTTGTAGAGGAACAAGCAGAGCATGCACTTTTAAAGCTGCCTCTATTGCATAAAGCTTGTTTACAGTAAATACATATTTGTCGCTTTCAATAATAAGATGTACTGTAGCATTGCAATTGCATGCGTTGCCTGAAAACAAAACTTGGATTGACTAAAAAATGGATAAAAAAGTGCCAATTTTATGCTTCTGTTTAGAAGCACATAAGCCAAAATGACAAATAAGACATTGCCGCAGTGCTTTTTGCAAAAGGGGTGGCCATGTAAACGTTATATGTCTCTACCAGTTGACACATTGATACTGTCGTGCCGTATATCCTGTCATCTCACCCCGCTCTAGCATGATCCATATTGTTTGAGGAAAAATAAAAAAGGCAGTATTTGTCAGCTAGTCAGTGATGATCTTGCCCTTCTAATCAGCCGGGATTCAGTTCAGGAAACAAGTCTTAAAGGGGAAGTGTATTTTTGCTTTAAGGTGCTGTAATATTGTTGAAATTCAACAGCAAAAAGGTCCATTGTTTTTCGTCAATAGGGTAGCCGTCGTGTATGTTCTCCTGTCCTCTGGGATGTTGTCATATTCCACTCACTGCAGTGCCACTGCAGACTATTAATTATTGATATCTAAGCTTATCACAAGGTTGGCAACCTGTGGCTCAAGACAGTGTTTGTTTTCAGTCGGTGCTTCTGGAAAGGGCAGATCCGTTCTCCAGCTGCCCTCTTCACCTCAGGGCAGGTATTGCAGTCGTTTGGCTATGGTCCAAAAAACAAAACAAAAGACAAGCTCTGTGGTGTTTTTTTCCCCTTTCGATTAATTCATTTTTAATTAGACAAGCTGACGTGAGGTAATTCAGAGTGTCTTAACTACTGAATTAATCATTTTGTGTTAGCATTGTTTGCAGCCGGTGGAATTAGAGGCACTGGGAGCTAATCCTGTTGTTTGTTAGTCCTCCAGCGGGATTGTGTGGGTGGAGAAGCCCACATCCTCACCCGCCCCGGCACGACAAAGAGAGCGAAGTAAGACAAATCCAAGCAAAGACTCCACTGAACCACGGAATAAGTGAAGGATAATTAAAATAAGTGAGGAAGCTTCCTGGACTTTTCTTTAAAGCGGTTTGCTTTTCTTCAGCATTGACTCACCCTCGTGTTACTGAAACTTGTACAAAATACAACAACAACGTAAAACTACCATAAAACATCACATGAATTTTTTTTTTATACTTTTATCCAGCAAGGATGCATTAAATTGGTCAAAAATGACAGTAAAGACATTTATATGTTTGTTACAAAAAAAAAAAAGTAAAAAAAAAATAATTCATACTTTCTGTTGATCATATTATCCTGAATAAAATGTCTTGTTGTTTCCAGAACAATGGACAAGCAGTGCAACTGTTTTCAGCATTGATAATAATCAGAAATATTTCCTGGTATTATTCAATATTAGAAAGATTTCTGAAGATCATGTGACACTGAAGACTGGAGGAATGATGCTGAATATTCAGCTTTGAGCACAGGAATAAATTATTTTAATATATATATTCAAATAGATTTTTTTTTTTTATTGTAATAATATTTCACAATTACAGTTTTTACTGTATTTGTGATCAAATAAAAGCAGCCTTGGTGAGCAGAATAAGTTTTTTTCAAAAACATTAAAAAAAGTCAAACTGACCTCAAACTTTTGAACAGTGACACATTAAACAGTTTTATGGGATAATAAAAGCTTTCATTCAAGCGTTGATTCAAAAATGGCACATTTGGTAGGTTTGATGTTATTAATGCTAAAGGAAGGTGAAACTTTCTGTCACTTACAAACTGAATTTTAATGTTTTTTTCACTCAAAGCTGTTGCATGACTCCAAAAGACGAGTCACTTTGCTTGAGTCACATGCTCTATTTGGAAACATTTATGTGGGATAAGAAGACGGTCTGGAAAATCTGCTAAACATCTCATTTTGTGTGCCATGGCAGAAAATGACTCAAACGGGTTTTTTAACAACATCAGGGTAAGAGTTAATTGACAGAAATCACATTTTTAGCAAGACTATTTGCTCTTTGTTGGCTCTAGATCTCATGTAAGCATAAAAACAGTTTATTAAGCCTCAGACGCTGATTTGTTCCCCAGAAACATTGCAAAACCACAGATATACGAGCCTGCAGGCCGCAGGCACCACAGCCTACTCCCTCTGCTGTTGCCCAGGGACTTCGGTGCCTGTTCGACGGGAGGGAAACCCTGAAAACGCTCCGCATAAGAGACCTACAGCGAAGCTGAATCAGTCGAGGCTTCTGTACCAATAGCTAGCTGTGCCTTCTAGACTCTATGGCGGGCCCGGGACCATTTTCCTCAGTATTTCTGAGAAAGGCGTTTAATGGAAGCAGAGTAACATGCAAGATGCTCCAGATCGCATTGAACTCTCATCATTATGCGCTTCTGTAGCCGAGAAGGAGATCTTATGAGAGAAAAACTGTCAGAGGGACAGAAATAATGAGACTGCTGGCTTTTTTATGGAAAAGAGACAAAGTGCGTTTGTGTTTGCGTAGCTGACAAATAGACATGATCCCTTTTTTCAAGGTAGTTCGTTGCTGCGTTTCTTTTCCACTACTTTTAATCACTTTTTGCCTCGACTAGTGTGACAAATTATTTTAAAGGTTTACATTCTCACACTGCAGGATATTTTTATCCATATACTGCATCCACACAAATCAATAAAGTGTTTACTTATTATATTTAATAATGCTGAAGATCCCTATTTTGTATTATGTGGAGGTGTTACACTGAATAAATTAACATGGAAGTAGTTAAAAAATTATACCAAAGTTTTCAAAAGTTAATAAAGTAATAATAAAATGAGTGCAAGGTAAAACTCAAAGTACTTCCAGGCTTGAGAACCACTGCGTCTTAATTGCTCTATTTTACTGTATTTAAAGTAATTTCAAAGTCAAAAACAACCCTTATTTTTACAAAGAAAACACACAGTTTGATATTCACAGAGTTTAAATAATTGTTTGATGATAACTGTTTAAATGAGTATAATAATAATATAACAACTGATACTTTTAGCCCCGCCCCCTCTCCCGTATTTTGTCGACCAAATGTTGACAGGTATGTTTTAGTCATAGTGTCCACTGTTTGCTGGGGTTTCCCTGGGCAGGTTTCGGCAGCACCTGCTGGGCAGATGGTGTGTGATGGGGCTAATTCCTCCTCCACGCCTGGCTGGGCCGCCTCCATTAGCCCGTGTCCCAGGAGAGAGCACATCTGTCTGACTGACAGCGCTGTCACACGGAGCACAAAGTGACACTAAACTATCCGGAAGTGCTCAGCATGAGTGACGTTTAAAGATGCTATCAGTCATTCTGTTCTTATTAAAAACATTTACCTAGAGACTGAGGAGTGCTTTGGATATCTTATCATCATTTTTTGAAATATACATATCAAGTCTGTTTTATTTTAGAGCAATGCTTATCTAGATCCTAATTAGAGTGATTGTATGAAACTGTTCAAATTTAAACCAACTATGTACTGTAAAGCACACTAATTTGGGTTCATGCAGTATTTTTTTAGCCCCAATGTTTTTCTGTGCCCATGAGTGCTGTTTCTAACCCACCTGACTTAATGCTGTAGAGGTGTAGTGAATTTATGTTTCAGCCTGTCAGGGTCAAACTTACAGCAGTGACACAAATATTTAAAGGTCATGTTTCGGTGGGGAATGCCGCTTTTTATTTCTATACTTTCCTCATCCTCGGTATGTTTTGATATGAATAAAAAGGGCATTTTGTAGAGGGCTCGGCAGGTCTGATCTATATTTGAGTGATATTGAGCAGTACCTGAGTGGTGTATCGTGATGTTTCGCTGGGCTGTGGTGCATGGGGCTGCACAACCTTTCATTAATGTTTCTATGCTTTTTGAAGCACAGAGCCTTTGAGTCTGATCAGCTGTACTATCACAGCACTTCATCAAAAGAGTTCACTTGTGCTTTTGGTGTGGATTGAGAATTTGATATTTCGTTTAAAAACAAAAACAAGCAAACAATTCAATTAATCAAGGAATCTTGATATGGAAACAATGTCACAATGCAAAAAAAAAAAAAAAAAGATATCTGGTGTCATGCAATAGAATACTATTATCAAAGTCACTTTTTTTCATTGTGACATTGTTTCCATGACAATATTCCTTGATTTAATTGTTTGTTTGTTTTTATTTTTAAATTGTAGAGTGTTTATAAACATTTCTGTTCACCATGGAGAATAATATGAATTTTGCGGGGTGAAATATACTTAATTATTGATTATGTTTTAGATCAAGTGAAAACAAAACCTTTTATCAAAATAGCCTATTGAGATCATGAATTTTTCTGTAATGGCATTATTTTACTTTTTAAAGTATTAATGCGAAGTAGTTTTGTCGTGCAGTATAGACATTTTTGTATTTGTTATGTATAATAGAATAATAATATCAGGTTTTACTTTTATTTATTTATTGTTAGTTACTGAGAATTGAGAATAGTAATATCTTAATATGAATTTTTGAATGAGTGGAAAATATACTTAATTATCTTTCAAAAAATCATGCAAAGTGCAATATTTTCTTTTATGTTATGAACCCAATGTTATTTAGCGTATCATTTGTTGTGAGTTTATTTCTATTATTTCTTTGCCTGCTGACAACACAACTGGTCAGATAATTAGTTACTTTTGAAAGTTCTTAAGAGCGCTGATAACATTTCAACGAGCCTTTGTTGGCTAAATTTTTGCACATATTACACTGAAGCGATCAAAAGCCTGCCGTGTGTCGCTGGGCGATATTTGCTTCACCATAGGGGCTTACAGTATCCGTTTCTGAAGATTTTAATAGGGTTGTTTTTGTACAAGGCAGGTGGTGCTTAATTTGAGCAAAACCCTGTTCTTAGTAGATTTGAGAAGAAATGAGCTGGTATTTGGGAGAGGGATATTTGTAATCAGATCGCAGTGTTTATATGCAGCCCTGAGCGGTCATTGCTACAGACCGAGTCACTCAAGGTCATCCATGATTTCTTTCATCCTTTATGAAAGACATTACCTTCCCACGTTTAAATCAAAGGCCTTGCGTGAAGGCTCTTTGTTTTGGCTGTCACCTTTAATTGATGTTTAATTGCCTTCTTTTTATTCAATTAATCAAGTCGTGGCTTTATACTCGAATGCATTCAGACTGGCTGGTATAATGCTTGCAACCAACACATTCAAGTCTGAATAATATAAAGCGTTGTATTTGCATGAGGCTGTAATTCAATAGAAGTAGATGGCAGAGCCCCCGCTGTGTGTTTGTGTGTGTGTTTGTTTTCTTGAATGAGGACTAAAGCTGATTACATATAAACACTTGGCTTCTGGTAATCTTTCCCAGGCCCGTTGTTCAAGCCCAGCTGCAGCAAAGGCCAGAAATATCTGGAGTTCATTCCCATCAACCTGCACACACAGAGAATGCAGGTGACGTGTCCAAGGAAAACAGGTGCGTCTCATGTGCGTTCTTATTCCCTCTGTTTACAATCTCTGGGTTTGGAATTGAATACTAGCGTACTGCCTAGAAATAAAACAACATGTAAAGCAAACATATCATGAATTCATCAATCCTTTATTCCATAATGAATATTTTAAACAGTAAAATGCTACTTTTGTTATACAAATTTATTTCAGAGAGCTATCTAATGAACTTATATAATAAGTAAAATATAATTTATTATGACACAATTTCATTATTTTTGTAGTTTCACTTTAGTTTATGTATCTGAACCCAGCTCATGTATTTATTTAATTGAATTTTTTATTATATTTAATATTTCTCACAGATAATTAGTTCAGTTTGACACTCTTAAGAGCACTGTTAACATTTCAAAGGGCCTTGCTTTTCTACATTTGCATGCAGTATATTACATGCATGCAGGGATCAAAGAAATTCTATGTATATATTATACTGTATGTTGTGTGTATGAATTGTTAAATACAGGTATGCAATGCCTACTGTGTGCATACTATATACTGCAGTACTAGTTTAAAGGATTGTGATTCTGCACAGCATCTCTCTTTCACCCTTCTCTGGGTCTCTTTCTCTCTCTGTGTAGCATGTGTCTGGCTGTTTATTTTGGTGTGGGAAGAAATGCATGGTGGTCTCAAAGATCAGTACAGCACCCTATTAGAAAGTGCATTTGGCCCAGCCACCCTCTGATGCTCGGTTTCACACATGCGTCCAGATGGCAGGTGGCGCTGCAGTCAGTGAGGGGTCAGCAGGGAGATGCTGACACTGAGACAGCTAAATGAGGATATGACAGCACAACAGGATTGGACAAGATGAATGCCAGAATAACAGACTCACAGCCATTTTTATAAATCTCTTCTGCTCACCAAGGCTGCATTTAATAGCAATTGCAATATTGTGAAATATTATTACAATTTCAAAGTTTTCTATGTGAGTATATGTTAAAATGTAATTTATTTATATGATCAAAGCTGTATTTTCAGCATCATTAATCCAGTCTTCAGTGTCACACGATCCTTCAGAAATCATTCTAATATACTGATTTGATGCTTAAGAAATATGGATTTTAAATGTTGAACGGCTATTCTGCTTAATATTTTTGTATACTTTTGGATAGTATTTACTTTTTTTAATACATATTCTTTTTATATAATTTTTATATATTTTTTAATCTTTTGACACTTTTTTTAGGATTAACTGATGAATATGAAGTTCAAAAGAACAGTATTTATTTGAAATAGTGTTTGTAATCATGTAAAACCCTTTACTGTCAATAGTTTATACAAAGTAGTATTATATAATGTTATGTTTTACATACATAATTTATTTTGCTTTCAAGAAAAAAACAATTGATTGCTAATTATTATATTCATGTACAGAGGAATGTCAATTGAATGAATGTCAGCAGTTGAGTGACAGAATGAGAGTTTAAAAACCAGACGTCGTCTCTCGAGTTCATGTTGGTAATGGTGCTCCATCTTTAAGCACGCTGCCCAAACACAATTTCCAAGAAAGCGCTTTTGTTTGTAGCATCAGACAGAAGTCCTGAAGTGACAGTGTAGGGGACAGCACTTTTCAGACTGCATTTGCCTTTTACTAGCAAAATGCCATGGATCTTTTTCTTTTTTGCCTGATGGTGACAAGCCACTTACAGCTGCTTTTAAGTCCCATAACATGTCAAATATTTCGCTGTAGCTGGAGCTGTAGTTTTTTTTAAATATGGAAGTGTTTTCTAATCTTTCTAAGCCTATTCACACATTCATTTCTCATTGGACATCCTTCATTCTTAAAAATAAAGGCACTTTATTGGCAACGATGGTTTCATAAGGAACTTTTAACATCAGTTTAATCTTTGCGTTCTTTCATTCTTCCCATTTCCATTCTTAAGACTATTAAAATGTTCTTCACGCTAAGAAAAAGGTTCTTTGGGGAACTAAAAATCATTCTTTTATTGCATCACAGCAAATAGAAAAGTATCAAACCCCATATCACAGTGACTTTAAACTAGTGTTGTCAGTCAAATTAAAATGGTTAATCTAATTAATTACAGTACATGCTATTATAACTTACTGGTAATACTTTAGTTTAGGGACCAATTCTCACTATTAACTAGTTGTTTAATAGCATGCATATTACTAGCATATTGGTTAGTAATGGTATCTTCACAGATTCACCCAAAAAATTAATTCAGTCATTGTTTACTCACCCTCATGTCATTCCTATACAGACTTCCTTTCTCCTATTTAATGCAAAACCTGTGTTTTAAGAACGTTGGTGACCAAACAGTTCCCTTTGGCTTCCATTGTGTTTTTGTCCAAGCAAACATGTTCTAACAACATGAGTAAATGGTGACAGAATTATCATTTTTGAGTGGACTATCCCTTTAATACATTTACATTTACATTTATTAATTTAGCAGACGCTTTTATCCAAAGCGACTTACAGATGAGGACAGTGGAAGCAATCAAAAACAACAAAAAGAGCAATGATATATAAGTGCTTTAACAAGTTTCAGTTAGCTTAACACAGTACACCTATCATGGGATTTTAAATAATATAATAAATAAAAAAAACCGATAGAATACAAAAAGAATAGAGCAAGCTAGTGTTAGAGATCTTTTCACATACACACACACACACATACAATTGCATAATAAATGAAAAGAAAATAGCATACAAAAAGATTAGAAAGGTAGTTAGATTTTTTTAAAGAATAGAATTAGAATAGTGAGTGTTAAAGTTAGAGGGTCAAATAAAGATGGAAGAGATTTGTTTTAAGTCGATTCCTGAAGATGGCTAAGGACTCAGCTGCTCGGATTGAGTTGGGGAGGTCATTCCACCAGGAGGGAACATTTAATTTAAAAGTCCTTAAAAGTGACTTTGTGCTTCTTTGGGATGGCACAATCAAGCGACGTTCACTTGCAGAACGCAAGCTTCTAGAGGGCACATAAGTCTGAAGTAACAAATTTAGGTAAATGGGTGCAGAGCCAGTGGTAGTTTTGTAGGCAAACATCAATGCCTTGAATTTTATGCGAGCAGCTATTGGAAGCCAGTGCAAATTGATAAACAGATGTTCATTAAAAATTAATCTTGCTGCCGCGTTCTGAATTAATTGTAAAGGTTTGATAGAATTGGCTGGAAGACCTGCCAAGAGGGCATTGCAATAGTCCAGCCTGGATAGAACAAGAGCTTGAACAAGGAGTTGTGCAGCATGATCCGAAAGAAAGGGCTTGATCTTCTTGATGTTGAATAAAGCAAATCTGCAGGATCGGACAGTTTTAGCAATGTGGTCTGAGAAAGTCAGCTGATCATCAATCATAACTCCAAGGCTTCTAGCTGTTTTTGAAGGAGTTATGGTTGATGTGCCTAACTTGATGGTGAAATTGTGATGAAACGATGGGTTTGCTGGAATCACAAGCAGTTCTGTCTTGGCAAGGTTGAGTTGAAGGTGATGGTCCATCATCCAGGAAGAAATGTCTGTTAGACAAGCTGAGATGCGAATAGCAACTGTCGGATCATCAGGATGGAATGAGAGGTAGAGTTGAGTGTCATCAGCATAGTAGTGGTATGAAAAGCCATGTTTCTGAATGACCGAACCTAATGATGCCATGTAGACAGAGAAGAGAAGTGGTCCAAGAACTGAGCCCTGAGGCACCCCAGTAGTTAGATGTTGTGATTTGGACACCTCACCTCTCCAAGATACTTTGAAGGACCTATCTGATAGGTAAGACTCAAACCATTGAAGTGTGGTTCCTGAGATGCCTTTTGCCAGTAGGGTTGATAGGAGGATCTGGTGGTTAACCGTGTCAAAAGCAGCGGACAGATCAAGCAGGATAAGTACTGAAGATTTGGATTCTGCTCTTTCCAGTCTTAGAGCTTCAACAACTGAGAGCAAGGCCGTCTCAGTTGAATGTCCACTTCTGAAGCCAGATTGGTTGCTGTCAAGGAGGTTGTTGTGTGTGAGAAATGTAGAGACTTGGTTGAACACAGCTCGTTCAAGTGTTTTTGCAATGACAGGAAGAAGGGAAACTGGTCTGTAGTTCTCTAAAAGAGATGGGTTGAGGTTGGGTTTCTTAAGTAGTGGAGTTATACGTGCCTGTCTAAATGATGAGGGAAAAACACCAGTGTGGAGGGATGTGTTGATGATGTGAGTGAGTGCAGGTACAACTGCAGGAGAAATGGCTTGAAGGAGATGAGATGGAATAGGATCAAGCGGGCAAGTAGTAGGGTGATTAGAAAGAATGAGTTTGGAGACTTCTGCTTCAGAGGGTGAAGAGAAGGATGTAAAAGAGTGTATGTTTGCTGGTGATTTGAGCTTGACTGATTGTGGTGTGGAAAATTGTGCACTAATGTGTTTAATTTTATTAATGAAAAACGTTGCAAAGTCGTCAGCTATTAGAGATGAAGCAGGAGGTGGAGGAGGAGGACAAAGAAGTGAGGAAAATGTTTTAAAAAGCATGCGAGAGTTAGACAAATTGTTAATTTTGTTATGGTAGTATGTCATTTTAGCAGTGGAGACATTAGCAGAGAAGGAAAATAGGAGTGACGGATATACATATACACGATATACACGGATATAATTTTAATATTAAAATAATAAATATTTAATAATTTATTTAATAATATTTTAATTTTTAATAATTAAATACTTTAATAGGCCCATTTAATTGTTTCTATATTTTTCATACGATATAGAATTAAAATTATCTTGCACTAAATTACCTTGTTAAATTGACAGCCCTACTACAATTTCTAAGCCTCTGCAAACAATTGGTCTCCGCCATGGAGATACTGTACACAGGTGCCTGAACCCCTTGAATCAGAACCTCCATTTATAGAGACTGCAGGAACTTGCACAAATCACCTCCAAATTGGGCCATGCATGACGGATGATCCTGGCCCGTATATATGCCACTGTATTCATCGTGTGGGTACACTGTTGTGAAACAGCCAATTAGATGCTCCTGAAGCGGCAGGGGAGCGGTGAGAGCACGAGGGTGGGATGGAAGTCGTTGCACGAGAACCTCGTCGTCATTAGCGGGGGAACGAAACGGCCATAGCGCAGGCGGGTTTCATGATCCCGGCGCTCAGGGGTCAGAGCGTTTGAAGGGGCCTGGATCATTATTTGCCATTTAATGTGTTGCACTCACTTCCCACAGAGCCGATTGGCTGACCTTGCATATATCTACATTGAAGAAATTTCCTGTTTTCCCCATAGGCATCATCATGAAAATGGGCCCCAATTGGTGTAGATATAGGTGTAAAAATAAAACATCCATAGAGCCATTGCAAATATTTTGTGTAAATCATTTTTTCAACAAAAACTGCCAGATCTGAATGAATCTCGTTGCTTTGTTTAAAATATTGTTTTGTCAGAAAACTGGATGGATGGATGGATGGATGGATGGATGGATGGATGGACGTACGGGTGGATGGGTGGGAGGATGGATCGATGGATGGGTGATAGATAGATGGATGGATGGATGGGTACTTAATATATTGTTGTTTAATGTAAATTGTGTCAATTCTGTAAATACTATGTGATAACCGGAAAATTATCTATTAAATGCAGGGGTTTTTTCTTAAGTTGAAGCGTATACTACTGTCTAGTTTGTGGTTTTTCTGTCATGAAACACTTCTACATGATCACGGCAGATATTCAGTATAATTCTGTTGCGCAGGTTGTGTATGTCTAAACAGCTTGTCGTTCCACACTGAATCCTGTTCAATAGACGTTTCGCAGTTCTTCAGAGCCTCAGAGAGCTGGAGGTGGAACAAGCTGTTTGGATGTATTCACAAAACAACAGGAAGCACATAAAACAAGACAGAATATAGACATAAACCGTGTGCTGTGGGCTTGTTTGTGATTTGTAAGGCCTGTTGAAGGATGTTTGTTGATGTTTCCTCTGTAGATTCCTTCTATGATGTGGTCACAGTAGGAGCTCCGGCAGCCCATTCGCAAGGCTTCAAGAACGGAGGCTTGCAGAAACTACTCAGCAAATATGAAACCGAGAAGAAGAGGTCAGTCTCCATATGTTCATATGTGTCTCTTCTGCGCCAGCTTCCTTCTGTAGAGAAGATTGCCTTTTAATTCAGAATATGTTGTTTGTCATTTGCATGGATACGGTTTTATACAAGATTAATTTGTCAACATGAGACCACCGAGGAGATTTTTTCGTTTAATGAGATATTATAAATTCATTCAATCCTTGTCATCCATGTCTATCCTCTGTGAAACAAAAAAAAATGATATTTTGAAGAATATTATTTTGAGACCACAAGCTGTTAAGCTCCAAAGCATTATAAAACAACATAAATATATTATATATTGATGGCGGTGAGTCTCAAAATCTTGCACTGAGGCAAATGAACGTGTAAATCGATTATTTTGCTGAGAGAAATAAGCTGCGTGAGCTGCAGCACATTTAGACTGATTTCTAGGGAATTGTGCAAAGGTTGCGTCATTCGGAAGCAGAACTCAAATCCATGCACATGTTATCATTTTGAAGTAAATGTTGATGATGTTTTTGCATTAGGCTCAAATAGCCTATTTTCCCTCATTAAGGCTCTTTAAATTGATCAATGTGTTAATCCGGTCAAATCCAGATTATTCCGATGAATGATTGAGTTTTTTTTTATTATTCTACTTGAGAAGTGAGTGTGAGCCCTAATCCATCATTAATGCTGAATGAAGTCTGGACTTACAGTTTATCCAGGATTTCATGTTCCCACACACTATCATATCCTACACAACTACAAACTTAAAGGGATAGTTCACCCAAAAATCAAAATGATGTCATTAATGACTCACCCTCATGTTGTTCCAAACTGTAAGACCTCCATTCATCTTCTGAACACAGTTTAAGATACATTAGATTTAGTCCGAGAGCTCTCAGTCCCTCCATTGAAACTGTGTACAGTATACTGTCCATGTCCAGAAAGGTAAGAAAAACATCATCAAAGTAGTCCATGTGACCTCAGAGGGTCAGTTAGAATATTTTGAAGCATTGAAAATACATTTTGGTCCTAAAATAGCAAAAACTACGACTTTATTCAGCATTGTCTTCTCTTCTCTTCTCTTCCCACCTCATGGATTCCCTTTGCAAGATGGCGCCGCACATGGCTGCTTCAGTGCTTGGCTCTCCAGTGTTTGTACTGTTTTTGTTCGTTTTTCCTGTTTTTTGTTTAACAAACACGATCAGTTTCACCAGGGATGAACTGCTGAACATTCGGCAGAACACACCACATGATATTTTTCCGGATTTCTATTATACAGACGTTTTACTGAACATTGTTATCGGAGGAGCAGCGGCGCTGATCAAGCGCTTCAGGACGCGCAGACGGGGAAAGCGAGCGGGAGCGCTCGTCAGACTCAGGAAGCGCGGATTTCGAACGCCGTTGCCTAGCATCCATCTCGCAAATCTCCGCTCTCTACCCAACAAAACGGACGAACTCCTTTTGCTCTCTCGGACAAATAAGGATTTCTCTCACTCTGCTGCTCTGTGTTTCACGGAAACCTGGCTGAATGACGCCATACCGGACAGCGCACTCCATCTGCCGGACTTTCAGCTGTTTAGAGCGGATCGCGACGCAGAATCAACGGGGAAATCGCGCGGCGGCGGGACATGCTTTTACATCAATGAACGGTGGTGTACAGATGTAACTGTGTTAAAGAAGATGTGCTGTCCTGATCTAGAAACGCAGTTTATCAACTGCAAGCCGTTCTATTCGCCGCGGGAGTTTCACTCGCTCATTCTGGTCAGTGTTTACATTCCACCTCAAGCACATGTGAGCTCAGCTTTACAGAAACTCGCTGATCAGATCACAGACACAGAACAACAACACCCGGACTCTGTTTTAATCATTCTTGGGGACTTTAATAAAGCCAATCTCTCCCGTGAACTGCCAAAATACAGACAGCATGTTACCTGTCCCACCAGAGACAGTAATATACTGGATCACTGTTACACCACAATAAAGGATGCATATCACTCTGTTCCACGAGCAGCTTTGGGACGTTCTGATCACTGTCTGGTTCATCTTATACCGACCTACAAGCAGAAACTTAAATCTGCTAAACCTGTAGTAAAGACTGTGAAGAGATGGACCAGCGAAACAGAGCAGGATTTACAATCTTGTTTTGACATCACAGACTGGAGCGTTTTTGAAGCTGCTACCACCGATCTGGACGAACTCACAGAGACTGTAACATCCTATATTAGTTTCTGTGAGGATATATGCATTCCTACCAGGACTTATTTAACATTCAACAATGATAAGCCATGGTTTACAGTAAAACTCAGACACCTTCGTCAGGCCAAAGAGGATGCCTACAGAAATGGGGACAGGGTCTTGTACAATCAGGCCAGGAACACACTGAACAAAGAGATTAGAGCGGCTAAAAAGACCTATGCTAAAAAGTTGGAAGACCAGTTTACTTCCAACGACTCTACTTCAGTTTGGAGAGGACTGAGAGCCATCACAAACTACAAGACACCATCCCCTTGCACTGAGGCTAATCAACGACTTGCTAACGACCTGAATGAGTTTTATTGTAGATTTGAAACCCCCAACACCCACTCTGACCATCTCCCTGCACAACCATTAACACCTCCTGCAATCCCCCTCTCCATACCTCCTGCTCTTCAAATCTGTGAAGATGATGTGCGCCAGGTCTTCAAGAAAAACAAAAGAAGAAAAGCACCAGGCCCAGATGGCGTTACACCAGCCTGTCTGAAAATCTGTGCTGACCAGCTGGCCCCCATCTTTTCACAGATCTTCAACAGATCTCTGGAGTTGTGTGAAGTGCCTTCCTGCTTCAAACGCTCCACCATAATCCCCATTCCAAAGAAACCCAAGATAACAGGACTTAACGACTACAGACCTGTGGCTCTAACGTCTGTCGTCATGAAGTCGTTTGAAAAACTGGTTCTGGCTTATCTGAAGGACATCACTGGACCCTTACTGGACCCCCTGCAGTTTGCGTACCGAGCAAACAGGTCCGTGGATGATGCAATCAACATGGCATTGCACTTCATCCTGCAACATCTGGACAAAACAGGGACTTATGTGAGGATCCTGTTTGTGGACTTTAGTTCGGCTTTCAACACCATCATCCCAACAACCCTCCAGACCAAACTGACCCAGCTCTCTGTTCCTAGCTCTATCTGTCAGTGGATCACCAGCTTTCTGACAGATAGGCAACAGTTAGTGAGACTGGGGAAATTCATGTCAAACAGCTGCTCCACCAACACTGGTGCCCCTCAGGGATGTGTTCTCTCCCCTCTGCTCTTCTCCATGTACACCAACGACTGCACCTCTAAAGACCCCTCTGTCAAGCTCCTGAAGTTTGCAGACGACACTACAGTCATCGGCCTCATCCAGGACGGTGACGAGTCTGCTTACAGACAGGAGGTTGAGCAGCTGGCTGTCTGGTGCAGTCTTAACAACCTGGAGCTGAACACGCTCAAAACAGTGGAGATGACTGTGGACTTTAGGAGAAACCCCCCTGCACTTTCCCCACTCACCATCATGAACAGCACTGTGGCTGCAGTGGAGTCATTCAGATTCCTGGGAACCACCATCTCTCAGGACCTGAAGTGGGACAATCACATTGGCTCCATTGTGAAAAAAGCCCAACAAAGGTTGTACTTCCTTCGCCAGCTGAGGAAGTTTAACCTGCCACAGGAGCTGCTGAAACAGTTCTACTCAGCCGTCATTGAGTCAGTCCTGTGTACTTCAATTACTGTCTGGTTTGGTTCAGCTACAAAATCAGATATCAGAAGACTACAGAGAACTGTTCGGACTGCTGAAAGGATTATTGGTGCTCCCCTGCCCACCCTCCAAGAACTGTACACATCCAGAGTGAGGAAAAGGACTCAGAAAATCACTCTGGATCCCTCACATCCTAGTCACCCCATCTTTGAACTTTTGCCATCTGGCCGGCGCCTCAGAGCCGCAAATACAAGAACAGCAAGGCACAAGAATAGTTTCTTCCCCCAGGCAATCTACCTCATGAACAGTTAAATGTTTCCCACTTAAACTTATGCTTATGCAAAAATGTGCAATATCCTTATATTTATTTGTTACCCCTCCATCCTAGAACATTCCTGCATCTCACTCGATCCTATTCCATTATCATTTATAGCACAATTGTTTATACACTTATTTATTTGCCAATTTGTAATTCTCCCGTAATTTTTTTTTTTTTTTTTTTTTTTTTTTTTTTTTTTTCTTTCTGTGTGTTGTTGTGTGTCTGTTTACTGGAAGCTTATGTCACTAAAACAAATTCCTTGTATGCGCAAGCATACTTGGCAATAAAGCTCTTTCTGATTCTGATTCTGATTCCGTGTCTGTTCTGAGAGAAAGTTCAAAACAAAGCAGTTTGTGATATCCGGCTCGCGAACGAATCATTCAATGTAACCGGATCTTCTTGAACCAGTTCACCAAATCGAACTGAATCGTTTGAAACGGTTCACATCTCTAATAAGCATTAATCCACAAATGATTTAAGCTGTTAACTTTTTTAATGTGTCTGACACTCCCTCTGAGTTCAAACAAACCAATATCCCGGATAATTCATTTACTCAAACAGTACACTGACTGAACTGCTGTGAAGAGAGAACTGAAGATGAACACCTCATGGAGGTCTTACTGGTTTGGAACGACATGAGGGTGAGTTAATAATGACATAATTTTGATTTTTGGGTGAACTATACCTTTAACAAGAAATAAGTTAAGAAACACTTTCTGGAGGAGAATGGACATTGAAACTTACAGTACATGTACATTAAAAACATAAAACACACACACACATACACACACACACACATATATATATATATATATATGTGTGTGTGTGTGTAATTGTGTCATCAATTATATCAAAATGTATTAATTAACTCGTCCTTTAAATTGTTTTATCTTATATCTTATTCTTATGTGGTTGCTAGTGGGTTGTAAGAAGAAAGTGTGTTGGGTGTTTGTGTGTGTGCAGATTCTGAGGATGGTGGAGGTGTTTGCTAAGTGCTTCTCAGTGTGTTGTACAGTAATGTGTTGCTATGGGAATTTGAAAGTTTTCTGAGGTGTTTTCTAGGGTGTTACTAGGGCATACTGGGTGTTGCTAGGTGGTTGTTTTCTTGTGTTGCTATGCAGTTGCTAGTGAGTATTAATTGGTCGTTAACATTGCTGTGTGGATTCCGAAGTGTTTATTTGAATTATATTACTTTATAATTGTTATAAAGGTTAAGTAAATATTTATAATGAATAAAAATTTCATATTTCTAGGAAGTGTTTTATTTTATGATTGTTGTTATTTTAAAATTATTTCTTTTAATTTAAAATTTTTATAACTTAATTAATTATTAGCTTTTCATTAACCTCACAACCCCCAGTTTGGAAAACCTCTGTGTATTCTAATGTTTAATGCATGTTGTTAATAACAACAAATGGAATATATTTTCTTTCTCTTTGTATTTTTATATCAATATTGGTACAATATTTTTTCTAATTAAATCAATGTGATGAATTAGTTGGGTCAAAAGTAATCAAAAAGCAGTCGGATTATATTACTTAAAATGTGTAATGTAATAGATTAGAAGTTACTAACTTCAATGTTTTCCCTGTAATTTAAAATCTGTAAAAGACTACAATTTGTAAGTAACTTACCAAGCACCGTTGGTTGTTTACATGTTACTAAATGGATTTTAAGATGTGATTGCTGATGTGGTCTAGGTTGTTACTATAGTACATGGCCTTTATCTAGTCTTTTTAGCAGAAGTCTTCCTTGAAATCTGTCATAATTTGGGCTAAAAACCACTTTTCAAGTCTGAATGTGCAATGATTGTACTGTCATGAAGAGTAATAAGTGTTCACTTTCAGCCACAAGTTCGGCTTTAAATTGTTGTGAAAGGATAAGTTCCAAGCTGTTGGTGGAATATACTGTACAGTAACAGTGGTCCTTAATGACTTTATAATAATTTCAGAGTCTAATATTTTCCCAGTTGGATCCCATTGGCTCTGGAGTCTCTCCTGACATGTTTGGTGCTCTGAAATGAATTGTGACCATCTCTTTCAGCCTCAGTCGTCCGTCTCCCACTCTTTCTCCTTCATCTTCAGTTCGTTTTGTCCTCACAGAGATGTTTAATTAGAAAGCCTGTCTTGACTGTCATTGAAGTGGTTTGTCTGTCCAAACCGTCACACCAAGCATTTCAGCCCTCTGAAGAAGGAAAAGCATGTCATGTTATCTCAGCCCCCTCGGTATTTCCATCAGTAAAGAGCTCCTCAAGTTTCTCTTATTCAGTTATGTGCATTTTTGTACTTTGTGAATGATCAAAGCTGGCTTTTTTTGTGTGTGTGGGGGGGGGGGGATGAGTTCAACGTCATGAGGTCGGTCATGTGAATGTGTCCATTTTTTTATCATTTGAGATGTACTTCTCTCATCCCTCTGAGAACAGACTCATTAAAAACCAAGCAAAGTCCAATTATTTTTTTTACACTGCCTGGGTTTTTATGTTACTGAGTCAGACCGACAGAGGAATACTAGTACAAAGAAATTAGAAAAAGTTTTCAGCCTCCAGTGGTGGCAAGATTTATCAGTGGAGCGCCTCAATGATACGATGCAAGGACATTTGCCATTTCTACCAGAGAGAAATCAATTTCTGAAAGAGCGTTTGCACTACACATTAATCCAGACTGATATGGACCTCATTTTGTTTCTTTTTCGACTTGGCTAATGTTTTACTTCATGCTCAGATTTTCCATTTTTATGCCTCAAAAGCAAGTGAGTCCTGTAGTTCTTTAAAAGAAAATACTGTTAAAAAATGTGCTGCAATGAATTAGCATATAAAGTTAAAGTTGCT
The DNA here is from genome assembly GCF_963082965.1 of Carassius carassius. Taxonomy (NCBI): domain Eukaryota; kingdom Metazoa; phylum Chordata; class Actinopteri; order Cypriniformes; family Cyprinidae; genus Carassius; species Carassius carassius. The sequence goes on from NC_081760.1 coordinate 36,086,975, forward strand.
TGTTAAGAGAAAGTTCAGACCAAGAGTTAGCTACTCTCTATTATGTCATTACAATGGTGTATGAGATTTTCACAATATGAGGGACTGAGGACTTTTATGCTTCAAAAGCCACCAAAAAAATTAATTGAAAGCTTTTATTTGACTTGTGCATGTCACGGTTGGTAAACCGTGATCTCTGGGTTTTGCACTTTGTGGGTGAAGTCTGTGTGTTACGCGTCAGCACTGATTAGTTTGTGGGCGTCTCCGTTAATTGTCATCAGCAACAGCTGTCACTCATTACTCATCCCTGTCACGATCGGTGTTACAAAGAACCACGGGAGAGATCCAAGTGCAGGTATGTGACTTTATTAAAGGGCAAATCCAAAGGGTAAACAGTCCAGGCAGGGTCAAAACCAGAGAATCCAAACATAAACCAAAACAGATAAGAACACACAGCAAGGGCAAGACAACAGGTTTAACATGAACATTAAACAAGGACTCCCTGACACAGACTCAGACAGACCGGGTATAAATACACAGAAGGATAATGAGGGAACAGGAGACAGGTGGGGAACAATCAATTACTAAACAGCAGGAAGGTGACCAAATAAGGGAACAGGAAGTGATAAGGAGACAGACACCGTGAGAAAGGAGGACACCTAGTGGAAACCCAGGGAACACAACCCAGACACTGTGACAGGACCCCCCCTCTACGGAGCGGCTCCCAGACGCTCCACGACAAGACATGACACAGACCAGGAGGGAGGCGGACAGGTGGAGGCTCAGGGGGAGGGACGGAGGGCCAGACTCACTGAGGGGAACAGACAAAAATATAACAGAAACCAAGAAACACAAAACAGAAATCCATAAGGACATCATGTGGCGCCCCCCAGGGCGGAGCAGAAGACCACCACAGCCGTGTGGTCAAGGCGGAAGCCCCCCAGGGCGGAGCAGAAGACCACCACAACCGTGTGGTCAGGACGGAAGCCCCCCAGGGCGGAGCAGAAGACCACCACGCCCCTGTGGTCGATGCCGGAGTCCAACAGGGTGGAGCAGAAGGCCACCCAGTGACTTGACCTGACTCTGAAAGGTCCACGATGAATAGCCTTGTCTCTGGAAAGTCCATGGTACCTAGCCCTGGCTCTGGAATGTCATCAGTGACTGGCCCTGACTCTGGATGGTCATCGGTGACTAGTCCTGACTCTGGAGGGTCATCGGTGACTAGCCCTAACTCTGGAAGGTCAACGGTGACTAACCCTGAATCTGGAGGGTCCACAAGCACCTGACTAGCCTCTGGAAGGTCAACCGGAACCTCACTCAACTCTGAAAATTCAACAGTCACCTGACTCGACTCTGGAAGGTCAACAGGAACTTGACTCGACTCTGGAGAGTCAATGGGCACCTGACTTGGCTTAGGACTGCTTGTGGAGACGTGAGATGCCTCGGCTTCAGGCACCGCCTCTGGAACAGCCTCGGGCACCGCCTCGGTAACGGCCTCGGGCACCGCCTCGGTAACGGCCTCGGGCACCGCATCGGGAGCGGCCTCGGGCACCGCATCAGGAACAGCCTCGGGCACCGCCTCGGCCTCCGGAACGGCATCGGGCACCGCCTCGGCATCGGACACCGCCTCGGCCTCCGGAACGGCATCGGGCACCGCCTCGGCATCGGGCACCGCCTCGGCCTCCGGAACGGCATCGGGCACCGCCTCGGCCTCCGGAACGGCATCGGGCACCGCCTCGGCCTCCGGAACGGCATCGGGCACCGCCTCGGCCTCCGGAACGGCATCGGGCACCGCCTCGGCATCGGGCACCGCCTCGGTCTCCGGAACGGCATCGGGCACCGCCTCGGCCTCCGGAACGGCATCGGGCACCGCCTCGGCCTCCGGAACGGCATCGGGCACCGCCTCGGCCTCCGGAATGGCATCGGGCACCGCCTCGGCCTCCGGAAAGGCATCGGGCACCGCCTCGGCCTCCGGAAGAGCATCGGGCACCGCCTCGGCCTCCGGAACGGCATCGGACACCGCCTCGGCCTCCGGAACGGCATCGGGCACCGCCTCGGCCTCCGGAGCGGCATCAGGCACCGCCTCGGCCTCCGGAACGGCATCGGGCACCGCCTCGGCCTCCGGAACAGCCTCGGGCACCGCCTCGGGAATGTCCTGGACGGCTGCGGTCCGCTCGGGAACATTCTCCGGGCTTTGAGGAACGGTAGACGCCTGTCTCCTCCTACGCCCTCTATGATGGCGAGTCAGTGGCACCTTGTCTGGAGACTCAGGCATTGAGTCGGCCAGCTTGTGCTGTGGCGCTGGGCTGGAGGCCATCTTGTGCTGTGGCGCTGGGCTGGCGGCCATCTTGGGCCATGAATCTGGGTTGGTGACAGGCTTGGGCATTGGCGCTGGGTTCGCGGCCATCTTGGCGGAAGAGACAGGAGTGGCTGGGGCATCCCACGGAAGCCTATGCTGCAAGAAGTACACGAATTCCCAGAATTCCAGTGTCTCTAAATGCCCCATCTCCTCCTGAGAAACTGGATCATCCAGCCCGCTGTTGAAATAATCCTTCAGGGCCGCATCGTTGTATCCCATACCCTCGGCCAGGGACCAGAACACCTGTGCCAGGGCACCCACCTCATTGCCCTCTTGGCGGAGGGCGATCAGCCAGAGATACTTAGCTCTCCGCTCCGCCATTTTGGCTGGGGAACGGGAAAAAGACATACCGCTGGATCTCAGTGTGACGGAGTCCTTCTGTCACGATCGGTGTTACAAAGAACCACGGGAGAGATCCAAGTGCAGGTATGTGACTTTATTAAAGGGCAAATCCAAAGGGTAAACAGTCCAGGCAGGGTCAAAACCAGAGAATCCAAACATAAACCAAAACAGATAAGAACACACAGCAAGGGCAAGACAACAGGTTTAACATGAACATTAAACAAGGACTCCCTGACACAGACTCAGACAGACCGGGTATAAATACACAGAAGGATAATGAGGGAACAGGAGACAGGTGGGGAACAATCAATTACTAAACAGCAGGAAGGTGACCAAATAAGGGAACAGGAAGTGATAAGGAGACAGACACCGTGAGAAAGGAGGACACCTAGTGGAAACCCAGGGAACACAACCCAGACACTGTGACAATCCCTATATATTGGCTTGTCTAGCGTCTTGTGTTCGTGAGAGCATTGTTTTATGTTTGTAACATATGCCTTGCTTTCTTGTGTGTTCCTGCGTTGGATATAAAATTGTCTCCCCGGAACCCCGTCCACTCTACACAACCCACCACCAAGCAACACCACTTACCTTCGGCTCGCTTCCCCGCAGTTCCTGTGTCAGCCTCTCCTGCTGCCAACTCACCTCCGCCTTCCGGATTCATCATTCCTCACCACCATCTTGGACTGTGCGTTCTCCCAGCGCTATTTGTGTCTCAGTTTTGTATTTTCTTGTTGTCTTCATTAAATCTCATTAATCTCGCACTTGCTTCCTGCCACTCCTTCACCCAGTCGTTACAGTGCACCATGATCCAAGTCTACTGAAGTCCTAGCTTTGTGTGAGAAACAGCTAAAAAATGAACCAGATCAGTCCAATTCGTGTGTGTGAATCGTTCTGAACTGAATCATTTGATTCATTGTAAAGATCTGACTCAAAAGAACAGATCTTTGTGGTTCTTTTAAGTCTATTTTAAAGCTTAAACGCATCAGTCCTCATTTGTTGTAGTCAATGGAAAAGAGCAACCAGGTGCATTCTACAAAATTTCTCCTTTTGTGTTTCATTGAAGAAAAAGCTTTGAAAAGATACAAAAGTGTACAAATAATGACAAAATGATAATTTATTTTCCATTCTTGGATGTTTTTTAACACTTTGCACATAAAAAGGGGCATTTACACAACATGCAACAATGAAAAACTGTGCAGTAGAACTCGTATATGAATGAAACACTTTGTGCAGTTTAATGGACAACGAGAGATGACCTCATGAACACACTCATATTCATTCACGCTTCCACCCAGACTTTCCTGGAAAGCAACCTTTTAGAATTTTCTTTGATTAAAAGACAAATATAATAGGACAGACATGATTCTTGGCCTTTATTAATGTATCACAGAAAAAAAAAAGCGTGCTGGGGAAACGGACACTGAGAGCAAAATGAAAGAGCCATCTGTCTTCTCTTGTGCCTGGAGAGCGAGGCTGGGAAGGCGGCTAGGGAGCGATGTAATATGCAGCTACAATGGCTTTAATTGGCTTGCTGTGTGAGAACCAATCAATATCCATTTCTCCGGTTCCTTAAGGCCACCTCCGAACCTGAGCATTTATTTCTCTTTAACATCCACAGCAGTCCACAAGCACTTTATTTGCCTTTAATTTGTGCATGTCGGCATGACTAGATTGTTCTGACGTTCAGCAGTCGATTTGCTCGCTGCACAAAGACAATTGTCTCCTTCCAGGTGCTTCGAATGAGTGTTTTCGTGTGGATTTGTGCACTTTGACGACATCTCAGCTAACTGCGAACGTTCTGGCGAGGTTCTCTAAAAGTTAAGAACAAACGTTCTTCCAACAAACATTAATAGAATCAGTGCAGAGTCTTCTGGTTAATTTATATATTGGTGGAATGTTGGTAATGTTATTTATGTAATATTGGAATGTTTTTCTGGAACTTTTCGTTTGGACATTCTTCTAATGTTACTTTTTTCGGAATGTTCAGACAACATTCAATTGTAACATTCCCATAATGGTGGCAAAATTAAATATTCCCTTAAAGGGATAGTTCACCCAAAAATCTAAATTATGTCATTAATAACTTGCCCTCATGTTGTTCCAAACCCGTGAGACCCCTGTTTTTCTTTGGAACACAGTTTAAGATATTTTAGATTTAGTCAGAGAGCTCTCAGTCCTCCATTGAAACTGTGTGAACGGTATACTGTCCATGTCCAGAAAGGTAAGAAAAACATCATCAAAGTAGTCCTTGTGACATCAGAGGGTCAGTTAGAATTTTTTGAAGCTTCGAAAATACATTTTGTTCTAAAAATAGCAAAAACTACGACTTTATTCAGCATTGTCTTCTCTTCCGTGTCTGTTGTGAGAGAGTTCAAAACAAAGCAGTTTGTGATATCCGGTTCGCGAACAAACCACTCGATGTAACCGGATCTTCTTGAACCAGTTCACCAAATCAAACTGAATCGTTTGAAACGGTTCACATCTCTAATAAGCATTAATCCACAAATGACTTAAGCTGTTAACTTTTTTAATGTGGCTGACACTCCCTCTGAGTTCAAACAAACCAATATCCCGGAGTAATTCATTTACTCAAACAGTACACTGACTGAACTGCTGTGAAGAGAGAACTGAAGATGAACACCGAGCCGAGCCAGATAACGAACAAAACATTGACTCGTTCTCTAAATGGAAACATTAGCAAAACGTTGTTATTTTTGTCTGCTGGGATGAGTGTTATAAATGTAACGCATAGCTTTTTTCCATATGACAGACCCCCAGCAGTGCTTTGTAATGCCTAGCCTGGCGTAAACTCTCATCCTCTGGTGTAAACGTCTATCTCCCTGCCTTTATATTTGTACGTTTAATTAAAGATTCACCAGAGACATGGGCTTGACTGCACTGAGGGGCTTGGCGATTCCTTTCCTCTCATTAGCATCATTTTTTTTTTATTTCCATTGATCATTTCTGAAAATCCAGACAGCACATTCACAGATCTTGCTGTGTGTATGGAGGATGTGGCTAATGGTAGTGCTCCTTTGAAATCCTTCCCTCATGCTGTGTGTTTGATGCTGCGGCCTTGATTATTTTAGGCTACTTATGCACCCTTTTGAAGAACACACTTTTACTATTTGTTAATAGACTTGACAGTGGACAGTATATTTAATTTAATGAAGATTCTTTAAAGATACTTTGAAGCTGTAGCGGTCCAAGCTATAAGCTAATCATAGTTTAAAGCCACTCAGTACGAGCTAACAAATGTAGCTAACCATGCTATATTTTTCTAGTTACAAAAAGCATATCTTGCAGATTAATATGTATCTGGCACAAAAGCAATTAGGTTACCAATATTCAAAAAAAAAAAAATCAAGTTCAATATATGTTTAATTTACATTTACTAAAAATATTAAACAACCCTGTATTTTATTTAAAATACATAAAAACAATAAACAAAAAAAATGCTGTTTTTAACAATCATATATTTAAAAATGTTTTATATAATTTGTTTGTACAAAATATATTACATGCAACACTAAAAAATCATATAAATCTATTTATATTTAAATATAATATTATGATATTTATATTTTTATATATAAATATAATATAATATATATATATATATTCATAAAATAATTTATTTATATTAAAATATTTATAATTATAATTTATAAATAAATATTATATATAGTTTGTAATCATATGATATTATATACAATTATGTAATTTATATATTTTTAATAATTATAATTATGTATATATTCAGAAAATTATTTATATTGAGGTTATTTGTAATTGTTTAATTCATATACTGCTGTTTAGCACTGTTGTTTTTTTATATAACAGATATTACGATATTAAGATATTACATTAAAAATGGTAAAGAAAAAAAAATAAAAATAACAACTGACTGTTGGTTCTGTAGATGTACGAAACATTCTTTTGAACCAGTTAATTAAAATGATCCAGCTGAACAAACTGACTCGCTCTTTAATCTGACTATTCTGTTTGCTTTTTTTGCTTAATTTTTTTTTGAAGTGATGACAAATCTTTCTCATTGAAATGAACCATCTAAACGAATCACTTTAATTTAAACAAACTGAATTTAATTATGTGGACTATTCCATAATGATTGCCTCAGGTCTTTGAAAGGGACCGTCTGAACAAATGAATTCTCTAAAACAGACTATTTGTGAAAACTGTTAGTTGATCGAGCAGATGATTCAGTTCAATGAAACAGTTTGAACAAACAGATCACAAAAACAGTCTGCAGTGTTTGTCAAGCTATACATTGCTGCTTCTTGTAAAAATAAAAATGTAGTATTGTGAGCCAAGTTGTGTCACTTCTGTCAGTGAGTTGCTTCCGTATACTGACAGGAAGCATCCGTTTTAGCCTCTTGGAGTGCTAGCTTCTGCTGTGTTGTGTCATTGTAGACCTGCTAAATGATTCCAGTAGCTTGTTCTCTCATGTTTTTCTGTGTTCTTTGGTGTGCATCTCCTCTCTTTAAGCAAGGCTTTTATTAGCTCGGAGCCGCGGCGATTAGCAATCCTCCCGGGAGCCAATTATCTGAAGCGATGAGCCTCGGCTCTGTGAGTCTGGTCTGATACGCTGATCTCCGTCTCTAATCTCCAGCATCACAGATTGACTTACTCACTGTGGTGCCTTTAAAAGTGGACTTGAATTGGATACTCATGATAGAGCCGCTCGTGCCCAGAGGCCTTTTCTAACATTCAAGCACTTACCTTTGGTAATCGCATTCAAGTCGACACGTTTCTGTTGAGAGAAAACTGGAATTGTTGCAACTTTCGTGACTGTATAGATGATTGAGCTTAATATTGAAGCGGGGCTCTCATTTTTGGGTAAATGATGGAAAACAAGTAAAATAATGACTTTTTTAATAGCAAATTGATTCCAAATGGAATCCAAATGGGACTAATAACAGGAGAGTCATTTGCACTCTTTGTATGGCTGAATTTAATTATCATAAAAATACAATAAATGTGATTATAATGGAAACTGGGTCTGTGAGAGTGCGTTGTCACAATAGTTCAGAATGGCTAATGAATTATGCTTATGACAAATTAGTGTTAATCATATTAAATGCAATGCTGTTAAACATGTTTAATTAAATGTAATTTGTTATACATGCAAATAATCAACCTGCTGTGTTAAATCCACAAATTCAGTATTAAACCAACCTTAAAGGATTCAGATACCTTTGTACTCTGTATCTGTGAAGTTGTTTATTTCACTTGAATGTTCACATTTGGCATATTATGTATATATTATTATGATTTATTATTTTAATATGTATAATAGTGCTTACCTTTTACAAGTATGCATCAGTCATCAGTGTAAATGAATAGAAATGTAAAATAAATGTTAGTAAAAGTAATGTAGTACATTATCATTGTGTTATCAAAAGTGATTAAATATACATGAAATGTATTTTAATAGTTATATTAATGTTGTATACATTTATATAAATATTAATATTTTAAAATAAATGTATAACAAATTATATAATACACATAATATAAATAAATAATATATCTAAAATTGATAATGATAATTGTATAATTTATAGTGATACAATTCTGTATAATTAATCTTAATAATTTCATAATAATATTCATATTTTACTTGTATTTAAATATTACTAATGTTAAAATATATTTACTAATAAATATAAATTATAAAATATATTCTTTAACGATTCATATATAATTATATCTTTTTTTAATATAAATAATATGTAGCAATATTTAAATCATATTTTCGAATAATACAAATATTTATTTTAGTACCTTTTTATTGAAATCTTATTGTTTTTGTTTTTTGTCAGAGGCCTGAATTAGTGTCTGCCATCACTTTCAGTCCATTTTCTCATTTGCAGACAGAGGTCATCTATACAAACATCCACAGCTTCAGAGAGAGGGTAACTCAATTATGAGCGAAAATTGTGTAAGTGGCCATCAGGGTACAAATGATCTGCTAAAAATGCATGATATGATCCTTTAAAAAACAGTAATTTCTCCTGCCTGCCAGTGTCTCCTGAGCTCAGATGTTCAGGAAGTGAGCGCTATTCACACAGGGACTGGAATTGTTTGGTTTATTAGATATGTTTGTCACTCTGATTGCTGCACTGATGTTACAGTGTGTTTGCTGCACAGAGCTGTACTCTCAGCTGTTTGATGATGAACAAGACCATGCTCTTCATCTCCCTGCTGTTATTAATTCCATCTCTCTCTGTGTTGTTTCTCTGGCTCCTGTATGACGTCCTCCAGCTACAGCATGGCGTATCAGTGCATTTACTATCCTCCAGAACAGACGGCCAAGGCCCGCGAGATCCTGTGTGTGGTGTCCCAGCTGCAGCCGCTCATCTCTGCGCTGGCCGACCAGCTGCTCCAGACGGCCCAGCAGAGCCCCATCCAGCCTCTCCGAGACGTCCTCAAGAGCCTGGAGGAGAAGGTGAGACCTGCTGACAGCTGCCAGTCAAACCTTCAGCAAGACTGTGTGCACTGAACTGATCAGAAGTGACAGGAAACACATTTATGATGTCACAAAAGACTGCTATTTCAAATAAAAGAATTTGAACTTTCTATTCATCAAGGATTCCTGAAGAATACGTGTCCGCAAAAATGTGAAGTGGTACACTGATAATACAAAATTAATTGTAAATTGTAAAATAATATTTCACAGTATTTCTGTTTTTACTGAGACATTCAAAATCATAAAACTTTACGAAAAAAAAATTATACTGACCCCCCAAATAGTAATAGTAGTAGTAGTAGTAGTAGTAGCAGTATTTAATTGGATAGAATATTAGATTGATAGATAATAACTGGACATGAGGTTACGGTGAAGATGCATTATGACATTATTATTATTATATATATTGTTATTTTTTAATGAAATATTAAAAAAAGTTAATAATTGGATGTAAGTAGGTAGGTAAAGGTATTATTATTAAATGTATTATTATGACTCATCAATAAACCATTGAGCGACAATTTTAGCCAATCACCTTCAGTCTTTTATTATTTTATTTTATTTTATTTCATTTTATTAAGATAATAACTGGACGTGAGGGTTCATTATGATATTACTATGATTCATCGTATTAAAAAAAAAAAAAAAAAAAAATATATATATATATATATATATATATATATATATATATATATATATATATATATATATATATATATATATATATATATAATTTTTTGAGAGGCAATATAAGCCAGTGTCCTTGAATACCTGAGTCAATGTGGAATTGCATAAAGTTTTAAAGTGGATGTAAAATGTTTAAAAAAGTATTACTCTTCAAGACGTTGATGAGGTAGAATAGTGCATCTATTAATATTCCTGCAAATACCCTTTTAAGGGTAAATATCTCTTCTAATGAAATACGTTACTGTCTCACTCAGTTTATTCACATTCTGAAGCTTCTGCTGAATCACTGAGAGAAATGATTGTTAGTGTTGCTGCAGTCACTAACATCTGGTGTCTGCGTCATACAGAAGTACTGCGCTTGTACCGTGTCAGATGATAATACCCTGGTGCTTTGATATATGTTACTGTACTGGACCATTACTATATTCATATACCATATCTCTGCCTTAAAAATTTATATTACCATGCTACCTCGACCAAAAACAGTTCCTCCAAAACCATGGAAATGAATGGCATGCTGAATCATCCAGCAGTGAATGTGCTCTGTGTTTTTATAGACGGCACCAGATTTTACATCAACAAATGCAGCATGTGCAAGTCATTAACCGTGTCGTCCCGTTCACTCAGACCACCACAACTGGGCATGAAATCTGTTAATTTGCAGACATCAAGGCTGTTTGACAAATGGCTATTGGCTGTCATGTCCCCCTCTGCCAGAGCCAACAGAAGCCACCAGGATGAGCATCTCGTTTGGAGGCCTTCATGTTATATGTGTGTAATTAATGAATTACATCTGCTGCTGTTAGTGTGCAATCTGTGACACAGAGACTGTTTCTGCCACAGCCAATCAGCTGCCTCCTCTCTTCATCTGTCACGTGACCACGCTTCTGCTGCATCAGACAAATGTTGAAACACTACACACACCATCTGAGTCTTTATTATTTCATTTTATTTTATTTTTAGAACTAGCGTTTTGACCAGACAGCAATTGCAACTATATAGTTCTAAAACATCTTTAATCTACTTTTTATTTTATATTTTTTTTACTTTACTTTACTGCCATATTAACCAAAATAGTAGTTGTAAAGTAATTGAGTCAAAATTATTAATTTATATTTTAGAAATATCATTTTGACCTAATAGCAGTTTGTTATAACGTCTGTTATTCTATTTTATTACATATATATATATATATATATATATATATATATATATATATATATATATATATATATATATATATATATATATATATATAGTTGAATTATTTACTTTTATCTTTTAGAACATGTATGACTCATTTTATTTTATTTTCAGTCATATTAACCAAACAGCCATTTTAAAAGTTTTATTTAAAAAAATATATTTTTCATCCATTTCTTTTATTATTTTTATAATTTGTATAGTGTTCTTATTTATTAATTTTTTTGCAATTACATTTTCACATTTTTTATATTAAGGCATGTTTCTCAAAATGTATTTAATTTATGTAAATATTATATTTAATCATTTTCATTCATATGCAGCAATATAAGTGCACATAGTATATACTGTTATATTGGTGCATATTAGGGCTGTGAATCTTTGGGTAGGCAGCGATTCGATTCAATTCCCGATTCATAGGTTTACGATTCAAGAATGTTTTTTGCAAATTTAGAACGATTCAATTCAATTCGATTCACTATTAAATTCGATTTGACATACGTAAAGATGTATGTAAGCCAAGATTTAAAAAAAAAAAAAAAAAGAGCTTTAAAAGTATTATGTATAAGCTAACATTTTGTCACACCAGCGGCGTAGCCATCATTTCAGAAGTGACAGAAATGTAAAATATAATAATTTTTATGTATGTAGCCTATGTATTCTTATAACTATTATTATTATTTTTATTTTTATTTATTTTTTACAAGGAATTCTCTTCTTTTTTTATAACTTTTAATTAGCTGTAAGAAACCAAACACACTGCTGGACAATAATCAATCATTTGTAATCAATATTTTTTTCCTAATGGTAATTTTATTATTGTTTTATATGCTAAATTTAATTACAAATTATTAACATTTTCTGCACAGAATAAGGTAGAAAATATACTTTAGTTTATGTACTGTAATAAATTATATCAATTAGCACTGCATCCTTTAGGCTATACATTTTATTTATGTATTGTGTTTTTTTCTTCTTAACGTTTCATCAGTTCATTCTGCTTTTATTCAGTTAGCTGCAGATAAAGCCTGACACATCTATGAGAGCGAGATCACTTCTCTTTCAGGGTGAAAACTTCTTTATCTCATTTTCACAGAATAAAATGCTATAGTAGTTATTTAACTTTTCCTCTCCATCAGCGAATGATGATCCTGAAAGAAAACGCGCCAGATGTTTGTTTGCTAAAGCAACGAATGCTACATTCATGCATCTGGTTATCAGATAAACCTCGTGCTCTTATTTCAAGGTCGTCATTAATGCTGTGGTTATTTTGTGTTTCCTTTACATTCGGTTCATCCACATTGTTAAACACATTTATCATTCAATGGAACTGTGCGTGTGCTTTAGACTAGTGATGTGTCGTTCTTGAACGATTCGTTCATTTTGAACGAATCTTTAATGTGACTCGGGAAGAACGAGTCGTCTCGGGGAGTGATTTGTTCAGTCGCGCATGCGCATTATTCTATAGGTTCTGTTCTAGTAGTAGTGATTCACCATACATGTCTATGGATTCACCTGTCAGTCAATGGAGTCTTGAGCCGGAAAGAGAATTGATTAGTTCATCTCATGAGTCTTCGAGTCGGGTCGAGTCGTTCCTTAATCACGTGACAGCCCCGTACGCTAAAACCATAGACAGTAAAAGAATGCAGTATTGAGTCGGAGAGAGAATTGATTAGTTCATCTTTCGGTTCTTCGGGTTGTTCGTTCTTTTGTCCCGTGATGTGACAACATTGGCTAGAGTAATTATTAAATCAGATTGTCTGTATAAACCATACTTTTGTAACATATGACACTTTATAAACATTAAAAAACACTGTGTACATACTTTTGAATTGTTGTTTATTGTTTATTTTTGTGCCATTAAAGCTTTGTCACAAAGAGGACAACTATTCCAAAATAAATCAAAATAATAAAAAAGTATAATAAAGATAAAACTAAAAGATAATAAAGCCACAGGGTCTAATAACCTTAACAAATGAACTTTAAAAGTACAATATAAAAAAAGAAAAAGAAAAACTAAATATTGCACAACAAGCTTTGCTTTTTTTTATATAATAATTTAAAATGAATACATTTTAAAATAAATAACACTTTTGTGCCAAAATAAAAACTTTATATCAAAGAGTATAACTATTCCCCAAATAATTTTAAACCATTTAAATAAAAATAAATGAAAATGAAGAGATACTAAAGCTACGGAGCCTTATAACAATAACAAATTACCTTTAAAATCACAACAACAACAAAAATATTGCACAACAAGCTAGTCTTTTTCTAAATAAATAAAAATAAATAAGCTTTAAAATAACACACTGTGGCTATATTTTTAGGACTTGCTTTAAGGCATGTTTGCATTAAAAAAAACAAGCTCCCTGACCTTGGATGGGCTGAGTCTGTTTCTTCTCTCTGAGATAATCTGCCCAGTTTTAGAAAAAATTCTTTCAGATGGCACAGATGTGGCCACAATGCAAAGTCTTGTCTTTGTGACTTCAGAAAGGCTTTTGTATACTGGTGAACATCTCCTCCACCAGGCCAGAGGGTCTGATGTGCGGGGTAAGAGTGGCTCTGCAAGGTAGGCCTGCACCTTTATAGCATCTGAGGTCTTAGAAGAGGTAGCAGAAGGCCTCAAGCTTGCTACCCTCTCGTCAAAGTCTTCCCAAAACATGGCCCCTGCACTGGCAGTAGCACCAGGATCTGAAGTATCCTCCTCACTCTGAGCTGGGTTAAAACTGTTAAAGCTGAAGTTATCATAACCTTAATGTTTTAAACTAACATTAATAATTCAAATTCAAAATTTTATTTGCTTTTAATGTATATGTCATTATGTCCTTTTTTGAGCAATCTTCTTATACATATATTACACCAATATGTCAAGTCTGCCTAGGAAAAGCAATTATTATACTAGCAAACTCAAAATTGGAGTAAAATGAACAAACTAGTATAAATACTTTTTATTGTAAGCTTGAATTATTATATTATTATATAGCCTAGTGTTTATTTACCGATAGACAGTCAAAAAGACAAATTAATCAATATTTTATTTATAACAGGGTTTTATTTATTTATAAAATAATAACAAAACAGATCCTCAACAAACAGTAACAAAAACACAGTGACAGAAATAGCGTATGGGTCTGTCACGTGATTAAAGAACGAGTCAAACTCGACCCGAGACCCGAAAGACTCATGAGATGAACTAATCAATTCTCTTTCCGGCTCAAGACTGCGTTAGTTTTGCGTATGTGGCTGTCACATGATTAAGGAACGAGTCAAACTCGACCCGAGACCCGAAAGACTCATGAGATGAACTAATCAATTCTCTTTCCGGCTCAAGACTGCGTTAGTTTTGCGTATGTGGCTGTCACGTGATTAAAGAACGAGTCAAACTCGACCCGAGACCCGAAAGACTCATGAGATGAACTAATCAATTCTCTTTCCGGCTCAAGACTGCGTTAGTTTTGCGTATGTGGCTGTCACGTGATTAAAGAACGAGTCAAACTCGACCCGAGACCCGAAAGACTCATGAGATGAACTAATCAATTCTCTTTCCGGCTCAAGACTGCGTTAGTTTTGCGTATGTGGCTGTCACGTGATTAAAGAACGAGTCAAACTCGACCCGAGACCCGAAAGACTCATGAGATGAACTAATCAATTCTCTTTCCGACTCAAGACTGCGTTAGTTTTGCGTATGTGGCTGTCACGTGATTAAGGAATGACTTAAACCCGAGGACTCTTGTCAGATAAGAGGTGAAGTGAGCTAATCACAGACTGAAGACCCAGGTAAAGAAGGAATTTTTTTTTCTGTATCTTATAGCATTTTAGTTTTGTATTGTTTTTAGTGGGATCAACGTTTGCGTAAGTACTAGATGTGTTGGGGAAGTAACACATAACATTTTCATTACATTTTGCTAAAATGAACGAAATGAACGAAATGACTCGAAAAAAGATTCGTTCATTTTGCTGAACGAGACTCAAAAGTCCGAGTCGGTAAAATGATCCGAACTTCCCATCACTACTTTAGACACTTAGATTTCTGCTCCACCCATGCAATAAATACAGCTTTCGACTGCTCAGGTCACGCCGTCGGTACGATGCAGAGAGCAATTGACAGACTACAGAAAAGTAAAACTCACCTAAGGAGAGATCACACATCAGCTGCGTCAGAGACGAACGGAGCGCGAGCGCAATCCTCCGACAGTCTCGGGCGGTAATAGTGGAGCGCGTGAAGGATGGATGCGAGCCACGAACACTGTTCAAGGTCTCCATTCATTTGTGCGTGAAGTAATTAAATGTGTATCTATTTAGAAAGCATTGAATAGCTCTAAAAAATGGCGATTTATTCGATTCTTAGCGTTTTAAACAGATTAGCCTACTGTCTGAGAACGGTGATTCACGATTCAAAAATCATGTTTCTAGATCGATGCATATGCATCGTCAGGGTTTGTAATCGATGCATCGAGAAAACGAGTGAATCGTTACAGCCTTGCATATAAATAAAAATAAACTAAGCAAAAGTAAATGTATTTGCCAACAAGTTTTATTGTGTATTTTGTGACAGTGTGGTGGGGAGGGGAGACTTTTAAGAAAATGTAGGCCTAAACAGCTGGATAAATGTTAACACATCTGTAAGTAGGCCTATTGGGGTGTGTGCACCTTTTGTACAGGTGTTTTCAGTGTAGCACTCCGACTGGAACCATTTCCTGCTCTCAGGAATGTGTGTTTTGGTAATGACACAGAACATTGAGATCTTGACGCGTGATGAGGCATCACTCACACACTGACGATGAGAAATTGTCCCGCAGGATTGCCACCTCGCTGCTGGGAACTCAACGTGAGGAGAAAGTGAAGCTGACCGGGCTTGTTAAAATGCCATCAAGTTTAAAAATAGCTCCGTAAAGCTGCATTAAAAAAAGAAATACCAGAATTTCAGTGAGATGAGAATCCAAACAGAAGAGATGTGGGTAAATTCAGTGCTGGAGAATTTAATGAATTGTGAAATGAGATGATCATATTTAAAACAATGATAGAACAATGGGTAGAGAAAAGGTCAGCAGCGTCAGTTCAACTGGCCCTGAAATACACACAAATCCAACCTAACTGGGTTGTGAATTTGTGTCTTTTCTTTTTTTAAAAGAAAAGTTGGCATCCCGGTAGTGCTGGTGGAGTCAGAAAAATAATAAATCTCTCAGAGACAGTTGTGCACCTGATCAAAGAAAGAAAGAAAGACTACATAATTCTAAAACATTTTTATTCAACGTAGTTGACTCATTTCCTTAAATTTTAGAGATTATAATATCAACCAGTTTATTTATTCGAATTTATAGAGGTGTCATATTAACCAAAGAGCCACTGTATAGAAATTAATTTAAAAAGTATATTTAAAAGTAATCTTTTAGACCTATTTATTTATTTCTATGTTTTTATTTATAGAGCTATCAAGTTAACCATTATTTATTTTATTATTTTGCAATTAAATAGTTTCAAAAGATTTTTGTCACATATGAAGTTATTAAAGCTTTATGCATAATAATAATAATTACAATTATATAATTTAAATCGTATAATTATATCAATTATAAATTCTGAAATAAAATTGTAAGAAGTTTAGATGGACATGTGCACTACCCAAAAGCCTTTGCTGTCAATTATTATAGACTTATTTATAACTAGCATCAGTAACAGACGCACTTGAACTAGAGAAGTTCACAACTTTCGAGGATCATGAAATAATATATGAATTTTATCATGCAAATTTTATGACTTCATTTATAAATAAATATGACATTAAAAAGTTATTTCTCAGCTCAAATTTATCCGTCGTTTATTCATGATTCTCATGATGAGTTTTTCAGTGTGAAATTAGACTTTTGGACATGCCTACTTCAACAGTTTCTCCAAACATACAAAAATATACATATGTACAAATGCCTATGAATATGAATGAGGCTGCCCTGTCCTTGAATGTATCTTGTTGTCTCTCTAATTCTTTTTCCTCTTTCTTCTGCCTTCTCTTCTCTTTCTATCGAATGTGTCGTTGCTGTTTGCTCTTGTCTGCTTATTCGTTTTCTGATACACTTCTCATCCACGTCACACACCGTTATGCTGCACTGTAGTTTAATGAAATGTTGGTTATTAAACGCTGGCTTATCAAATCCGCTCTTCTCTCTCTGTCTGCAGACGGAGCAGTTTGTTCATGCTCTGAAGGATGAGCTGGTGAAGAGTGCCCTCCTGGCGCTGCATGCCGCCCGTCCTGGATACGTCAGCAAGAGTCAGACTTCTGCTCCGTCCAGCCCACATCCCAGAGCCACTGAGGAGCCACACAGCGTCTGCAACAATGTGGACGGCTGTCAGACGCCGGCGAAAGTGAGCCGAGCGTCTCCCGTCCGCGCCGACTCCATCCCGCACCACAAGGAGTACGACGAGGAGGAATGGGCAAGTGTTTTCACTTCTGAGTGTTCATGCATTAATAATAGGTATGCACAAGAATAGATGTTGTTTTTTTGTTTGTTTGTTTTTTGCCAGATTTGCTGATATTTTGCATGCTTACTTTTAAAAGTATTGCATTATAATATTCCGTTACGCTATAAGAAAAGTAACATTGTAGTTACAATTGCATTATTACTTTTGCGTAACCTGGGCTTCCAAATTTGTTTTCTAATAACCCAAAAGTTATATTTTTATAACACATCAAAAGTTGAAAATGGATAAGCCTCGGATAGCCAATGCCGATTCTGTTTGGAAACAACACCAAGTCAGTCCTATGCAGAGATTATAAACAAATGATTTGGAATATTTTTTATTTTTGAGCATTTCTATTACGACATTTAGAGCTTTGAAAATAACAATGATTAATTGAATCACTTTTTTTTCAGACAGGTGCAGTTGTGACCTTAATATTTGAGATGTGTGAAACAATATGCGTTCTAAAATCAGCTCAAAATACCTAAACATGTTTGATATCCTCCAACTTGATGGATCATAGTCTGAAGCTAAAAAATCAGAGTCTGTGACCATCATACACTACATGAATCTGTCATGTCTGACTTTCATCAATTTCTCCAAACTGTAAATCTGCCAAAAATATGAGGCAAAAGTCATGTAGTGTATTCCAGCCTTTAGTTTTTCAGTCTCTCTGTTATGGAAGCCCATTTCCGACACAGGTAATTGCCTGTGAAAAAAAAAAAAGGTAATTGCTTCTTTTTATCTCACAATTTGCACAGTTTTCTCTACAATTTGTATGCTTATATCTTGTAATTCTAGTTTATTTCTTGCAATTCTAACTTCCTTTCTCAGAATTGTAAGCAACTGCCTGTTATGAGGTCAGAATTCCAATATTTAAACTCGCAATTGCATGAAAAAAGACTGAACTGTGAGAAAAAGGTCACAATTATCCTTTTTATTCAATGGCAGAAGTGGTTTTCCATACTCTGCACATGTGCTGCTTGTATCTGACAGCACTTGAGCTCGGACATATTTGATGTGATCTTGAGAGGTTCAATCATTCCACAGGACCAGAGGCGAGATCGGGATCAGGTTAGCAACCGAACCAGTGTCTTCAGCTCTTATAAGCATCTGTTAGTGGAAAGCTTTACCACAGAAGCTGAAGGATGACCACAAACTCAAATCACATATTCAGGGCCTCAAGAGTTTGTTTAGTTGTGGATGCTGCGGTGTCTGGCTCCTGTAATTGCCTTCAAGAGTGTGTGTGTGTGTGTGTGTGTGGAGAGGATTAGAGAACAAGATAAGACAAGCATCTCTAATCAGTGTCCTTGAGCGCCACTCACAGGAGGGAAGGAGAAACATGCCTGAAGGTTGCTGTACATTAAGAATCTTCCCAATATTCATAGCAGATGTATGCTGTCATTTTTGCTGTTTTATATTTGTACTGCTTTTAACTCTGTCAGCCAATAGAAGTGCTGCTTTTGTATCAGTTTGCATAAATGTAGTAGTGTGTGTGTGTGTGTGTGTGTGTGTGGCTTCTACAATGTTTTTTTATGAGATCAGGAGCTGTATAACAAAAACATCCTTAGTAACCATGGCAAATTTCAATTAGGGACCACATACAGTGTGTGTGTGTGTGTGTGTGTGTGTGTTCACTGCTCTGTGTGTGTGCGCACTTCGGATGGGTTAAATGCAGAGCACGAATTCTGAGTATGGTTCACCATACTTGGCTGAATGTCACGTCACTTTCACTTTCACATTCCGTTGAACTCGTCAAGCCCTTAATTTGAGATCTAAGATTGGAGGTTTCTGTAATAAGGCCCCAGAAGGCACATGTCAACTTTTGGCTGTTGAAGAAACTTGTGGAAAGGAGTCAAACTCAGCTTGAGAAAATGACATCTAAATGATTCCTAAGATAAATAAAGAAACCTATCAACATGTTTTTATGTTATGTTTTTACATATGTGTTCATGATTGTGAGTGTGTATTTATATATATTTACTTATAGCATTCTCTCTCTCTCTCTCTCTCTCTCTCTCCCTCTCTCTCTGTATTTATATATGCAATTTATATATATAAAATTTTTCCCCAAAATCCATATACCCATTCATCCGAGATGATGAATCAAATTGAATAAAATCACAAATTATTATTGTTCCATGTTTTTGCAGAATACAAAAGTTCACAGCGGTGTCTGGTTTGCCCATAAGCTCATGTTTGCATGTCAGGTTTCTGCGATGTTAGTGCTGGTCCTTTAATGTTTGCTTTGGCTCTTCTAGGACAGGGTCTGGGCCAGTGTGGCGAAGAGTTTGAACTGTGTCATCGCCCTGGTGGATAAACTACAGGAACACGACAACAACAACCTGGAATCAGCACCGGGCCACACGCTCGCTGACGTCATCACCTCACACAGTCCCGGTACAGCAAACTACAAAGATTAGAAATGCTCAACTGATCATTAAAAACTTAAGACTGCAGCTGCAACAAACCATCCAATGCTTAAATGTTAAAGTTATACATCAAATATGCATCAAACGGCTGCTTGGATTGAGCAATAAAAATCCTAAAGGTGATTTCATTTCCTTTTATGGTGAAGCATAAACAGTGGAAAAAAGAAAACGTATCATTTGTATAATTTTATTATCATGCTTTTGATTTAATTATGACATTGCTCTAGATTGATTATGAAAATGACTTTTTTTTTTGCTTCCCATTATGAGGATTTGAAATTACATTTGATTTATCATTTGAATTTTAGTTAACACTTTACAATACTTGAAGCCAGTTTATATAATGCATTATTAAAAATATTTTTTAAAGCATTAAATATGCCTTGTAATGCACCTTGCAGTGCATTTTTGATCCCATTAATAATTGTAACCATAGTTATAATACATTTTGATACTTATGAATTCATTATTACACCTTAATAAAATAAAATCCATTAAAACACGACAAAATATATGTATGTGAATGTGTATATATATATATATATATATATATATAGCATTACAGCGTTCATTATGAATTCCTTTATAATGTATTGTACATAAAGGTTTCAAGTTTTACAGAATTTTGTTATATAAAAAAAGTCTTACGTAGAGAAAAGTGCACAAAAATGTTGAGATATATATCGTAATATTGTTCCTTCTAATTTTAATAGTAATATTCCACACATGTTGCCAACTTTAGGCATCCTAGAAAAGCTTCTAATGTTTTACTACACTCTGTTTTTTTTTCAAGCACATGTCAGACATGTCAGTTGAGAGATCAGCACCATCCATGAATCTTCTGTCAGACCAGAATAGTTAAGACAACTTCTGACTTTCAGTGCTATTAAACTGAAAAAAAAACACAACCAATGACAAGCAGCAGAAGAGTGCAAAACCTCAATATAGTTTTTAATACAGTTAATGCTGCCACCATGTGGACACCAACTACATGCTGAGGTTCATCTGGTTGCAGTTCACTATATAATGAATTTACTGAATCTCAGTCTTGCTTTTTTTATGCTAAACTCATATTAAACTTAATTTCCGACAATTTTGTCCATTTTAAATATCAAGCTTAAAACAAAAGTTCTCAGCGAAAAGGCTAAGCCTTCATGTTATGTTAAAGCAACTGGTCATCAATTCTTTATGACTGATTTAGTAAATATTGTCTGTTTGTTAATATATTTTCACCACAGCAGTTTCAAAGTTTTAATGTTGCAAAACTAATAATAATTTTTTTTAAAGAATTCCAATGTGTGCTATTTTTTTTTTCCTTACTGTAAGTGTTTACATTTTGTGCAAAACGTTATTGTGTCTGTGCAAATACTTCACATAACACATGAAATCAGCTGTCATTTCAAAGGCGTGATGAAATGATGTCAGACCGGTTTAGGTTGATGTCTCGTGTCATGCACATTAAAATAAAAAAAAAATTAATAAAGTTGGGAATTCCAATCATCGGTGTAAATACACCATAGCTGGCAACCAAACTATTGAATGTGACTATTAAAATTAATGTTTGCATGAAATTGGGTCATTGAAATGTCACTCAAATGAGGATAATAGTGCAAAAACCTGATGACTAATGCAAAACGCATTCAAACGCAGAGCTTGTTGCAAAACATGGAGGCACAATGAAAGGAGCAAGGCAGATTAAGTCCATAGATTAAAGATTAAAGTGATTTTCTCAGGTATTTCTTTTGTCTATAACAACAAATGATTTATTGTGTTCCACAGATTCAAATGACAAATGGAAAAGATAACAAGCTAATGCATGTGAAATTTCAGCAGGGCACCTGCATCTGACATTTAGAATTGTCCTGAATTGTGCCTGAACATGTTAACATGTTTATTAAATATTTTTACAGTGATTAGTAAATGTATATATATAAATAATGTATGAATGATATTTTCTGTGATTAGTGATGTAGTAAAAAGGTGAAAACAACAAAATATGTCAAAATATTGGAATTTTACTAATAAATCATTAAATTGTTCATTCAACATCCCACAAAGCAAAAGGACTCGGCCCAAATGTGTCCTCGAGCTGGCACTGCTGGCCTCCTGTCGGCAATGGCATGTACCCTTTCAGCCAGAGCTGGGTCATGTGTGGAAATGATGGCCCAGGGTGTCACACCAAACAATATGAGGGCTGCTCTCTGGTGGGAGGAGTGTGGCCCAGATCAGTCAGGTGATCATGTGGCCCAAATCAGCCTAAGATCTGGCAGCATATTATGTGACCCATAATAAACAAGATAAATACAATATTGCATGATAATGGTTAAATGAAGTGTAGTATTGTCAAAATGTAGTCTTTGAAATGGCAAGTCAAAACAGAATGAAACATTATCATAAAAAAATTAAGTAAATCAGTCAACTGCATTGAACTGCACTTAATTATAATCTCATAAAATGTTATATTATTATTTTCTGTACAAGTAATCTTAGAATCCTTACATAGAGCGAGAAAGGTCATTAAACCATTATCATATATATTTATTTGGTTTACCATGGGGCACATCATTTTATTAGTATGCTGTCATGTACAAGCATTAAATAAACTGATCATACAAGTTTTTTATTTTATTAAATCCTCGGTATCCGTGTGATGCTTTGCGTAAGGAACAGATCCACATTCAAACCTGTCATCTGCGATATGTATCTCCTTCCTCCTTCCTCCATCGCATCATATGACCCCTTTAAGGCTGAGAATTGGCACCAATAATAAAACCTGTTTTGGCCCAGTTCAGGGCCAGCTAAGGGTGATTAACTGGCTGTGATTCGGGCTGGTTATGGCCCATATGTGGCACTTGTCTTTAATCCAGTTCTGGGCCACTTCAGGGTCGTCATTCTTTGCTTGGGCCGAGGTAAAAGTGATTGTGTGGCCCGAAGCTGGGCCAGAAAACATTTGCTACTTGAGTGGTTCAGGAATGAAATGAACTATTGAATCGTTTGTTCAACCAGTTTGTTTACAAACTTTGATTCATTCAGAAACAAAAAGACTGTCTTTATGAGAAAGACAGTCGTTCATCTGATTCATCCAAAAACTTTGATTCAGTTAGAAATGAGTCTTTGAGTAAGTGAGTTGTTGTATCATTTTTCAACCAATTTGTTTAAAATAATCTATTTTGGAATGAAGTTTATTCAGTAAGGAACAAAGCAAGTGAGTGTTTTTATAAGTGATTCATATAATAGTTTCTTAAAACAATTAATTCAAAAACATTTATTATTTCAGGAGCATAGCATGTGACGGTCTTTACAAATGAGTCAATGAGTTATTCGTTTAGCACATTTTTAGCACAAGAGCAAAGCGTGTCTTGATTAGTAAATCAATGAAACATTTGCTCAAGAGATCTGTTCAAAAACACAGATTCATTAATGAAACTCCACTACTGTGTTTTCTCGTGTATTATTTCATATGTTTTGGAGCTATTTTTATTGATAGATGAAACCCTTGTTGTTCTATATTTTCCAGACTATGTTTGGGCAAGGAAGCCAAGACTTGATCTCTAGTGCCCCAAAGATCATATCTGCTAACTCTGGTCTAATTCTGTCCCCCGGCTCTCGGGACCCTCAGAGCTGTAGTTGTCTTAGTCTGTAGTTTAGAAAAACAAACAGACTTGTGCAGGCCTTATTGAACACAGCTTATTCTATTGCTTGATCTACTTCTTTCTGAGGGCGCTTTAATTGCACTGTGATCTTAACAGGGGGTTTGCTGCTTTATATAAGGGAGAGCAGTATCATTTTTAATTCCTTTATACAGCGCTCAAAAACAAACTATGCCATTATTATAATAGTAGATTATTAAACTTTATTAAAGATTTTAAAACTTTTATAACTTCAATGTTCCATTAAATCCTTTCCTTTACCTAACAAGGTTAAACATAACGCTAAATGCAAATAATATAATGCAACTAACCACTAGGTCATGCATGCGTAAATAAACAAGCTTATTAACTTTCATCAAAAGAAAATGGAAATACTTATGTTTTTGTGTGTGTGTGTGTGTGTCATCTGTCACTTGAAGCAAGAGATTATTTGATAAATGTCAACATAGACTGGTTGTGACATGCCATCATCCTCAACAAACATGAACATATCTGCACAAAGAATAAACGAATGACTGCTACATTAAATTCAGGTTGACTTACAGCAAGTTTAAGCGTGGTTTGTGCTGATGCTGAAGAAACCAGACCCATTCATTTTCCATGTTTTCGTCTCATTTTGGTCAGTTTTGTATAATTTTGGTCTGATTTAAAGCCTACATCCAAATGGACCCTACACACTTAATGCACATTCCTGCTCTGATTGTGAACGATTTGTAAGTGCAAATTATTTTAAATATAAACACACTTATATTAGTGACTTTCATGTTTAAACCAGCTGTTTTTATAACCAATAGTGCTGCGGTGATGATTGTATTTTTGTAGGCTTATCCTGAAGTTAGCATCACCCTGGTTCCAATATCCAATAGGATTTATCCATTTTGTTCATCATGATCATCTTCACAAATAAACACAACATTCATCTGAAGCTTAAATACAATTGCCAGACACCACATCTAGGACAGTTAGAGGTATATAATAATTAGTCATTTTTGGTTTGTTATTTTGGCTCTTGGCCTCCTGAAGCTAACTTTCCCAACTTCATTGTAAAACTATTATGCTCATTAAAATTGATGATATTTACATGACACACCTTTACTCTAGTCAGGGCATAACAGTTATGCTGGTGAAGTCTCTTCACATCCGATAGCAATCAGTCACTAAGTGGTCTAAATGTGTTTATATGCATTTGTATTGTCTGTTGAAGGCACAGGACTGTAAAATGATAAATAAAACATACCACAGACCTTATTTCAGACATTTAACCAAAAGCACATTTACTTCAGAAGGATGGAAATGTAAAAAAATCATCCCTGGAGCTCTCTCAAGCTATTATGCGATCTCAAATATCCAGTTTCATTCTTATTAATACTGACCATCTATGTACTTGTGGAAAACAAATGCTCTGGAAAAAACACATTAGTGGAAAAGCAGCTCACATTTGTTGTGTTTTTCCTCAGATCCTCCCCTGACAACTGAAGTTTGGCAGGATCAGCTTGGTGTAGTGGTTCAGTCGTTGAAGGAGTGTGTGGCAGAAGTGGCAGAGAGAGCCAGGCGCTCCGTGAGCTTCGTCCTGCTCCAGGAGGCGGTGTGCAGCACGGCACAGGGCCTGCAGCTGCAGCAGAGACGGGACGCTGTCTTCAGTCAGGCAGTGAGAGATCTAACATTCCTCATTTGAGACACACACGATCTGGCCTTCACTTTAGTGAACTGTGTCTTGTAAAAATAATTTTGTGTTCTTATTTTGATAGAAAAACTAGGCCACAGTTTCCAAACTGTGTTTAAATAAAACACTCAATATTGTTGGAATTTGTCTAGAAATTTGCTTGTTTATGCATCACATTTTATTGTGAAAAGGCAATGGTGCAGATATATACTGTATGTTGTGTATCCGCAGCTGGCTGCGCTGGCATGTGGATTTGTCATGCGATTATACGCAGGTTTGGAAGATGAGGGCTTTCTCAGACAGCTTCACGCCGTTGGGCTGGTGGCCCAGTTTGAGAGCCTGCTGAGCACTTACAGTGAGTATCCACAATCAGATGTGCAATCACACCAAAGCAACCTGCTAAATGCACTATTTTAAGATAAACATGCATATATGACCACACATTTCATATGAAATGATAAGTTTCTACATTGCTTGGTGAATATTAGTCTAATTTTAATATGATGAACTGCACTGTAAAAAAAAGTTCTAGAACAAAGTAAAAAAAAAACATTACAATTTTTGGAGTATGGAGTACTTCTCTCTAATTAATTGTAAAATTTACTGCCAATGGTTTTTACACTAAATTGTTTCAATCTGTATATTACTTTTGGAAGATTTTTTTAAAGTCCACATTATTGTTGAAGTCAAGATGAAATCAAATTTGAAGGTTTTTGGGCTTTAGTATGAATATGTTTGCCTTAAGGTTACCGGTAATCCGGTGAGCTCCAGCAACAACAAAGACAAAATTGGCGTTGCTCCTAGAGTTGAAGAATGTTCATCTCTGGGTAAAATGCAGAGCTCATCACTGTCACTTTTTAGACAGCTAACCAATCACAGTGGAGGAGCAACCCGACCAACCTCCACATCCTGCTTGTACAACTGCAATAGACGACAATAAGAAGCACAACAACGGAACAAAATCATTTAAAACAAGGGCCAGAACAAGTACTTTTTATATTCATAATTGAACTATCTGCAAAATCAGATACTAGTTACACTTTCACGAATATTAAGGGTTGTAGCAACCAAAGCATCTCAACTAAAAAAAAAAGTAAAATAAATTATTTTCTCTTAAACACAATGGCCACAATTATTGGTACCCTTAAAATATGGAAAATATATCTTAAGTTCATTCCCATTCGTGGTTTGAACATCAATTGTGAACATGAAATTATCCATTTCACAGGAACATAAATATGAGGGAAAACAAAGGCCAAGTTCTCTTAATCATCCATCACAGCGAGTAAAACCAAAGAATATAGTTCTGATGTGCAGCAACAGATAATTGAGCTTCACAAATCAGAAAGTGGCTTTAAGAAAAGAGCTAGAGCATTGAAAATTCCCATTTCTGCCTGGAAGAGGACGTGTGTCTATATCGTCCAAATGCACGGTGAGGAGGAGAGTTTGAGTGGCTAGAGGCTCTCCAAGGACAACAGCTGGAGAATAGCAGATTCGATTAGTTCAAATGTCAAACCGCTCTGACATCATCACATCACATGTTGTTTGTGAAGCATATTCATTGGCAGGCACTACTGGAACAGGAAAACAAGAGTGGCTTCTATGGTCACTTTCAGTCTGTTTCAGTCGAAATTTGGTCAGCACATTGAATGCTACACAACTTTATTAATGATAAATATATCTTATTTATAACAATTTGGTGTCTTTCATCATAGGAATGTAATAAAAAATATTTTTAATGCATTTCATTTTTTAATTGATCAGTATCTCATATTTTCCTATTTACTTATATATTTTATATTTAAGCTTTTATTCTTTAAATACTTGATTAAATATCACTGTTAAATGTTTATCTTTAGCAAATTTCACTCTTTACATTATAATGTGATAATGTCTGAATTCAACTCAGGTGTTTAAAATGATTTGCCTTGTCTTGCCTTGCCCTATTTTATTATATTTCTGTTAAAACTGTTTTATAAAAACAATAAGTCACTTAAGACTGTGTGTAATTAATTTACTACCATTTTGGCACTCGTAAAATGTGAGTGGCTTATTGCTTTATTTAGCTCTTTATATCTCTGCGTATGATTGCTGTGTTCTTACGGCTGTTTCCCGCAGCAACCAAAACTTTGAAATAAACAGACTCCAGCTGAACGTGTGCCTTAGATCGCAGATTACAATCAAGTGCTTGAACATGCATCTTAACGCCATAAGGATTTTGACCTTAACTCACCGTTCTTGTGTTGTGAAGAGCTAGAGGCTGTTGTTTTAATGAATAACTGCGACTGTTTGCTGCTCTCAGTTAAAGTTTATCCATTGAGGCAATGCCAGTGGAGAGATTACAGTGTACCAATGTAACTCTAATGTTGGTTGTTATATTCCACATACGCCTTAAGATAGTGAAGTTCCAGGATCAACACTCCTGAAAAGAGGGTTTGTTGGTAGTTATGGGTGTTGGAGTTAGACAGTGTTATTATAGCATCATAGTAGAACTGGTTTTTATCCAAGTTTTCATATAGTGAGTTTATTAGTTTTTTTATATGCTTATGTCTTTTTATTAATTTTATTTCAGTTATAACTATTTGAGTTCAAGTTCAAATTAAAAATTCTAATATTATTTTACCCTTTTTTTAGTTTTAGTTTCAGTTAACTATAATAACCTTGGAGTTAGAGACAACATTCTTGTTAACTGGTTGAGCATGACATTATCAAATGTTATTGTCACGTGTTCAATTTCCCAGCGTCCACATACAGTGTCACAAAGAAATCTAAATGTAATGCTTACCTTTACTTTAGGGACAAAATTTAGCTTCACTATAAGTTAGTGAAACCTGACAAAACCTCCCTTTGGCCATGTCCTCAATGGTAAAAGTGATTCACAAATAAAATGAATCCCTCTGTTCTGAATCCTTGAACTGTCAATGTAGCAATCTCCATTCTGTACTAAAAAGTATTGATACAGTATATAAAGGCATTGGACAAAATAATATGAACATTTAAGATTATAAGACAACTTTTGAATGTCTCCAGTTGAATGTCATCTATCAGAACATCTTGTACAAGTTCATCTTGGTGTTGCATCTGCACATTTTTTATGATCATGAGTCAAGATGACACCACCCTTTTTAGCATTTTAGCAATAGTGTCTGTGATTGAAAGTTTTAGCATTTTTGTGCGGCTTTGTGATCGGTGCTTTGTGGAAACGGTCTTCGGTTTGAACCTTGAGGTTTGCCATCTCTTTCCTGAAAGATCTGTGTTGTTTGGACACAGTCACTGGTTCCCTTCATTCACTTTCGGTTTTTGCCCAGTATTATTCTTCACAGATGAAGTCTTGCCATGCTTTGTGTGTGTAGTCATTATCGGTCAAGACTGTTTCGAAACACCAAACAGCTGGGTTCTTGCGTTTACCGACACTCTTGAGAAACTGGCTCCTGGGAATGTGCTTTTTGGAAATCCCTCAATTCCCCCACAACTTATACTAAACACTGTTGAGCACAGCTAAAACTACACTGATATACTACAACCTAGAGAATATAGACAACGTAAAGATAAACTGAAGATAATGTAGTGATCTTTTTCACAATTAAACTAATCCAGCTTCTGTACAACAGTATACAACATATGTATTTATGCATTTATACATTTGCGGGTTTGTATTGCACTTTTCCTTTTCTTGTCTTTTCATTTATAAAAAAAAAAATGTAGATGTAAAAATGTAGCGCTATCATGTAGATAGCTTGTATATGCTGAAGTAACACAGATATCTGTCACATAGGTGAAGAAATAGGGATGCTGGAGGACATGGAGGTGGGGATCAGTGACCTGCACAGAGTGGCCTTCAGGATCACAGAGGCGGCATCTGAAGAAGCAGTCAGCATGCAGCCCACCGTCAGCGGTAGACGGTGAGAGAGACCACACACACACACACAATCAGTCACTAAGCCCTTTCACACATACAGACTTTTCCGGAAAATTACCGGTAAATTGCATTAAAGAGATCGTGTGTGAACAGGATCTTTTCAAAAATACTGGTAAATTCGTTCCGGCAATTTACCGGTATGAGAAGTTGTAACATTACCAGTAAATTGCCGGAATTCTACTGTGTGGACGCAGAAGGAAAATTACTGATATGAGCACGTACGAGTTCAGAACGCAGTGACGTAAGACGTCTACTCCGGGCCAATCATAACAATGTGACGCATTCACACACTGTTTAAGAAAATTATATAAATGTCATCCAACTGAAGCGACAGTGAAATTAAAGCGCTTCTCCTTATCCGGGCGGATGAAGAAATATGTCGTCATCTGAGAGAAACTGTTAGTGATGCAGTAACGTATGATAAAATAACTTTTAACTGTCTCCGAGAGCAATGCATTCACAGGACAAAGTCAGGTCATCAATAAACTGAAAACATTGCATCTTAATATCTAAAAAATAAACGACCATCACAAACGAAGTAGTAGTGGAAGTATTTCTTGTTCATATTTAACTTTTTTCAATCTATTTGGGGATCTTGCTACTCCACAAATCCTGTAGCTCTAAACCAGTGGATCTCAACCCGCGGCACGTCATGAAATCACATGCGACCCACCATGCCGAACATAAAAAAATAAAAAACTTTAAGTTTTAAAACTCACTTGAGGATGTTCAGCCCGTCTTTTTTCCGTCGTTTTTTATGTTTGGAGCAGTTTTTGATCGTTAAACAGGCCTATAAGTTTTGTTTTTAAAGCGGCCAGCACATAGAGAGAGTTTACATAGCCTGTTTAATCAGTTTAGCCTTCTCAAATCATCACGAATTGTCTGAAATAAAATCTAAAGATATAAAAGTTCAAGCATGTAACGATGTTTTAACGTTAAACCCAGATGTGCGCTATATCGAATATTTTGTGCGGAGAGTGCAAGATAAAGCACGCTTTTTTGGGACATATAGGTTCCAGCGTGATCATAATATAAAATAAATAAATATAAAATAAAGAAAACAAACATATGTTTTAAGCATATGCTTTCTGCCGTCTCGTACTTTTCTTTCATGTCTCTTTTTATCTCTCACATCACTTACTTGCTGACAATTCTTTACTGTCCCATGTAATAAAGACAAATAAATAAATAAACAAAAATAAAAAAGTGATGAAAATAAATCTTAGTCGCTCAGATTTTACAGTAAATCTAAAATATTAAATGACATTTTTGACCATTTATATTATATTATTATTATGTGTTAGATTTTAATAAAATAATTTATATAGAGAATTTGATTAAGTTATTGTAGAAATAAAAAAATA
This sequence comes from Carassius carassius, assembly GCF_963082965.1. Classification (NCBI taxonomy): domain Eukaryota; kingdom Metazoa; phylum Chordata; class Actinopteri; order Cypriniformes; family Cyprinidae; genus Carassius; species Carassius carassius. Next base: position 36,117,525 of record NC_081760.1, read on the forward strand.
AAAATTGGGGGGAGGAATAAAAATTTTCTTTCTTTTATTCAGCAAGAATGCATTAACTTGATCAAAACATTAAAGACATTTGATAAAAAGAAGATGTATAAAAAGATGATTCAAAATAATAATAATAATAATGTTTTAATAATGATTTCTGAAGGATCACATGACACTGACGACTGCTATAATGATGCTGAAAATTTCTTTGCTGAAAAAAAAACTGATCACAGCAATAAATTACATTTTTTAATTATATTACAAATGAAAACAGCTATTTTAAGTTGTAATAAAATTTCACAATATTCACTGTATTTTTCTGCCTTGCTAGGCAGAAGATACTTCTTTTAAACAATTTAAAACATCTTACCAATCGCAACTTTTTTTGAATGGTAAATACAGTATATATGCAGAGAAGCTCTAAAATGAGTTGGAAAAAGACTTGCAAGGAAGCTGTGGGAACATGCACACTGAGCAGCTGCATGCTGGTATTGACATTGGAAATGTAACCTGTTTTTGTCCCAGAGACCTTTACACTGTCGAGGTGCCTCTCCCACATCATGCCTTCCAAGCGCTCCCGGATGAGCTGCGCCAGGGCAAGCCACTACGCGTGCTCCCCGTGCTCTTCAACGTGGGCATCAACGAGCAACAGACCATCGCTGAGAGGTACAAGCACCGACCGATAGAAATGAAACACAATCCCTACAAGCGTAAATGCTCAGTGAAGCACACAAACAGAAAGCATGTCTGAGCTGAAATGTGATCCTTGTGCTCTCTGCGTGTCTCCCTCTCAGATTTGGTGACATATCTTTACAGGAGAGAATAAACCAGAAGAACTTTGAGATTCTAGAAGGTTACTATAAATCCTTAACCAACACGGTGTCTTCTGAATGTAAGTTCAACTTTCAAGCAACCAAGCTTTATATATTAAATTAAATTACATTATGCAGTGATATATAAAGTAATATATTGCATTTAGTCATTCATCAGTTACTTTTATTCAAACGTTGGAAACAATTTATTTCGATTTTGATATTGATATTAAAATTGCGTAAATAAAAACTTTCACTTTCGTTATGCAACATTCTTATGACAAATTTCTTATTTATTTGAATATAGAGGATTAACTGAGATTCAACCATCATTAAAAAGACAAAAACTGTGACTGTTTTGTTTAAACTCAATTTAACTAACTGTAAAAAATCCAACAAATAGATTTTTTAAAAGTCATTTTTATCAAAAAGTAATCAAAAATGACAAATTTAACAAGATTTTTTCACTGTATTTTTGATCAAATAAATGCAGCATTGGGTAACTTTTAAAAACATAAACAAATCTTAGTGTAGTTAGTAGTGTGTGTGTGTGTGTGTGTGTGTGTGTGTGTGTGTGTGTGTGTGTGTGTGTGTGTGTGTGTGTGTGTGTGTGTGTGTTCCAAACCTTCGATAATGGGCTGATTTAAAGAACCCCTATAATGCCATTTTTATGGTTCCTAATATTGTTTTGAGACTATCCTACAATAGGTTTACATTAATGCAAGGTCAAAAAACACTTTCGTTTTCTCAAAATATGCATTTAATATCACCTCGTTTTCCAACGATTCTCTAAGGATTTGTACGAAACAGTTCAAAGATTCAGTCTCTCTATACCTTAATTAAAAAAAAAGTTTCAGTGTTATGTTTTCATATTTAAGTCTACATTTATCACACGTTTGGTCGTTTCTGAAAGCAGAAGTAATTGAATGAATTAAACACAAAAAAAAAAGTTCCTACAGTCGAACGATATTGTTTTTTTAGACCAACTTCTGAAAGCAATCATTCATGCCACACGTCTACAGCCATGTGACACTGCTTCAGTGTTAGTGTCGAGCGTAGCGTCTCATGTTCGAAGGAATTGAGTGCAGGAATTTATTGTTTTCTGATAAGTCAAACACGTCTATGGAGCGTGACGGCTCCACTTGATGAATGCTCCCAGTAGACGAATGCCAAGCGGCATCTCAACGTGTCACATCTTGTCTTTTTCACATCTCTCTGTTTATCAGAAAAAGAACATGTCCCCAGACTTTTCAATCTCATCTGTAGTGCTTGTCAATACAGGGACAAACAAGCTCACTTTAAACCCATTGATGCATGAAATCTAAAGTGGTGCTGTTTTTGTCTCTTCTATCTGAAGGCCTGCCTTGTTTTCAGACACAGACAGACATCAGGGAACTGCTCGACAGCCTCGGCCAGAATGTAGTCACCAAGAAAAGAAAGAATGTGGAGATCCTGTGGCTTGCGGGAATGGTGAGGCAGAAGTGTGGGCAGGTTGTTTAATAACTTCACATGTGTCCATTTTTCAAACCTTGAAATGTGATTTCAAGTAAGATTAAAATTTTTATAAATCATGGATTTCGAGAGAAATCAGAAGCATTATTAAAACATTTGTTATGACACAGTCTCATGTAAAAATCAACCATCAGTTTGGCATCACCAAACTTCACTTCTGGGAAGCTAAAGTAAATACTACTGGATCTGTCACATGTGTCCTCAGATCTGTCGACGGATTAACGGTATCCGCTTCACCAGCTGTAAAAGTGCCAAAGACAGGACGTCCATGTCAGTGACCCTGGAGCAGTGCTCTCTGCTGCGGGACGAGCACCAGCTCAATAAAGATTACTTTGTGCGAGCTCTGGACTGCATGCGGAGGTAAGAGCCAGACATTTCTGTGCAGGTCTGTTCTCCACATGAATGCATGCATTCAAGGAATATTCTCCAGGAAATGACAATTTAATAAAAACGTGCTTGCCCTCATCCAAGATGTAGATGAGTTTGTTTCTTCATGGGAAATGTCGCATTACATCACTTGCTCACCACCAGTTGATCCTCTTCTGTGAATGGGTGCCGTCAGAAGGAGAGTCCAAACAGCTGATGAAAACATCACAATAATTTACACTCCATTCCATCAATTCAGTTGTTATTTCTGGCTGAAATACGAGTCCTCTATCCATAATATTGCTTGCTCCAGTAAAAAAAAAAGTAATCTTGTCTGAATTAAATATGCACTGATCAAATAACCAGTTAAATGCAGAAACAGTCCAAAAACAGCTCTAAAAAATATACATGTGGGTGGATTTCGATGTGAGAGGACAACAGGAGATGGACTTTCTCACTGGAGTAAGTGTTATTATGGATCACGGATTTATATTTTTTGCTAGCTGAAAAGGTTTGCAGTTAAAATGCCTTGATGGATTTGTTTCTTACAAACACGCAGCTTCTTGTTTCATGAGACATGAACTGATTGACTGGAGTTTTGTGGATTACTTGTGGATTACCGTGATGTGTTTATCAGCTGTTTGAACTCTCATTCTGACGGCACCCATCCACTGGTGAACAAGTGCTACATTTCTCCAAATCTGTTCCTATGAACAAACAAACTCATCTACATCTCAGATGGCCTGAGGGTGAGTAGTTTTTCAGCAAACTTGTCATTTTGGGGTGAACTATTCCTTTTAAAATTACACTTGAAGTCTATACCAGTGCGTCCGTTCTGATTGTGTTGTTCACAGAAAAATATGCAGCAAAATTTGCCCATGATGCATTTAAATATTTGTATATATGTATGTTCTGAAACAGAGACCCCATCTCTAGTTTGGTTAAAATCTAACTGATGCAAGAAGCCAAACTATGTGAAAAATGTGAAATATTGCTTCCTGTTATGACCCAGTACTGAAGAGTTCGACATCTGTTGATATCTAATGAATCTCACATGTAGCCTGTGTTGAGATTGTTGAATACAGGCAGCAGGAAGCTTTTGACACAAAAGAGCATTTAAAAGAGCACTTTGTAAGAAGCCTTGTGCAACTTCCACTGTCAGCAGCTCATATTTACATCCTGATCCTATAAGAAAAAAAAGAACAGTATAGTAGGAAATTTCACTACTACTGCATTCACAATGTACCAATTATATCCTAAATGTTCCCAACAAAGGCTCGGTTTCAAAAAGTGACATTTTTTTACATCAAAATTAGATCATTTTGTCATCAATTCCAGAATGCAATAAAACATGCTCAGTGGAAAGAATGAATAAATTAGTGAAATATTCTTACTATTACCATTATTTCATTCACTGAACAATGTTGTCTATAATATATTCTAAAAAAAATAAAGTAAAAAATAGCCAAGTTCCTTCTATTTATACAATTTATTTATTTTGCGCACTTTCAAACACACTTTCATCAATTATTCTGCCACTACTCATTTAACACCAATAATTGATTTGAGCAAGCAAAATTAGAGTAATCTCATTAATTTGCTTTATTCTTCAAATATTTATGTTCCTTCATCTGCTGCCTCACTCAATACCAAAATAAGATTCGTTTGCTAGGTGGCTTGACGTATCTGCTAAGACTTATCATTCATTTATCCCAGTATAAAATCTAAATAAGCCATGTTTTCTGTAACTTATTTTAGCAGCTGTGCTTTAATCGTTGCTTATAAACTTGACGCATGAAAACATGTGATTTATGGATCATCCAACTAGCCTACATAAATAAACTCTTTGTACTTAAGCATAGATTACTGAATGCTTTGTTTGCTCTGGTGTTGCCGCCCCTCACAGTCCTCACGCCCCACTAACAGTCGTTTTCTAGATCCACCCCGGTGCAGGATGATCTCCAGTGTTTCCTCCACTACTGTTTCCAATGTAAACAAACCTCATATCCAAAAAGCATTGTTCTCAAAGCTTCAAGGAAAATTAACTTCAACTGGTAAAAACACTTGAAACTTGCATTGTGAACAGAATTTACAAAACGCATTGCATGGAAAAATATTTTTAGGAGATTTTCTCATTGCTGTTGTTTTCGGCACGGAGGAAATGTGAGTTCTTGTAATTCTTTTACATTTAAAATGTTATCATGAGGCATACATTTTGTTTCAAGAGACTATATAGACAATGATTTGCATGTGTTCTTCCCAAAACCCCACAAAGACGTAAGACCCTGCTAAAGATGCTCATGGCTGTGTGGCTTGATTGCGATTCTCCTATAAGTTATTAGTGCTGGGTGTTGATGCCCTGAAGGCTTCGAGTTCATTTGTTTTGCAGTGGCAGAACCTGTCTGTGGAAATTGCCAAAATAGAAAGTTGAGCTGATAAATGTGGAAGCGTCTCAGCCTGTGTGACATTCACTCAACAGTGGATTTGCTGTGACATTTTGTTATTCTGATGCAAAAACCAAGCTCATCCCTTTTCAAAAGAATATCCGTGTTTGTTGCTCTTGGTGTCCTGAAGTGTGTCACCTGCGACTGACCTTTGTGTGCATCTGGAGATACATTACTAGATGTTTTATTCAGATAAAACTTGTGTTTAATTCACTTTGTCAGCTTTAATGTTTTATAGAAATCGTAATTTTTGTGAAACTGGTTTGTTTGAGAATCAAACCACATGTGTTGCACTGTATGTTTGTTTTTGTGCACAACTCAGCAGAAGGACATCTGTATCATTTTTGCATTGCCCAATCTGCCTTTCTCAGCACATGCCGTTTGGATTTGTTTACTTGCTGTTTCGTGATAGATTCACTATTGTAGTTTGCTCTTCTGTCAGCATCAGTGGAAAAACACAGACATTCAACGACCATTAATAGACTTGAATTTAATGAGAATCATTTGCTTCTGATATTTTTGGCCTCCAATCCAAAATGAATGAATTTTAAAATCTGTGTGCATTCTATTAGGGTTTTGTTGAATGTGTTTGTGTGAGTCTCACAGACCAGACTAAACAATTAACCATTTCTTGAATTTGTTTGTGTGTGTGTACTGACCTATTAACCAAACGTCTTGTTGAATGTGTTTGTGTGTTTGCTTCTTTCTCTCTCTCTCTTTCGTTTCGGCTCAGCGGTCTCTTGGCCCAGGGAGAGGTTGCCCAATGGGACGACCCTGAAGTGGGCTCCGTAGCTATTAACAAGCCGGCGTCCCGCCACTTCTATCCAATCGCTCTTCTGCTTGTCAGCTCCCATCTGCTGGTGGTGTGGCTCATTTTAAGTCTTGTTTTTTTGCTTGCGAAATACCAATAAACGGCTGATTATGGCATAACTGAGCTGCGTCTAACTTCTTACTTGCTTCCTCGAGTGATTCTCTCAGTCTTCACGAATAACACTTTGATTTTCATTTGGGAGTGACTATGTTTTCAGGTATTTATGGAAGCCCGTTTTTGCCAAGGAATTAAAAAACGTAAAAATATCAACTTTTTATCCCGCAACTCTAACATTTTTCAGAATTCTGAGTTTATATTTGACAGCTTTCATTTTTCAGTTTTTACCTCGCAATTCAGACTTTTCTCCCCTGAATTCTAAGAAAAGGTTAGAATTGTGAGATACAAAGTAACATCTACCTTTTTTATTTTTATTATTATTTTAATCCTATGGGAGAAACGTGCTTCCTTAGGTATTTGTTATAAGACTACTAACGAAATAAGTCATTTCATTTTGAGCACTTGATAATATTAATGGTTCAAACCCTCATGTCTGACAGCCTTTTTATTTATCTCTTTGAAAGATAATGTCACATGCGGGTTTGGAACGGTATTCTGATCTTAAATGGAAAGTATTTTAGCAGCTGCATGTGTTTTTTGGTCAGAAGGAAGTGAAGATGTGTTTATTTGTTTTTGACACGCTCTAAATGCAGCATGAATGTCACAGTTATCTGTTGCATTATGCTTTCATAATTGAAGTGTTGAATCTCTGGCCTTTTCATTGTTGCTTATATGGTTTCTTATAAGGCTCTTATATGATTTCATCCTCATCATTATTATCATTATCATTCCTTTCCTTTCTTTTTTTCATTTTCCCTTCATCAGAGAAGGCTGCCGGATTGAGAATGTGCAAAAGAATATAAAGTGCAGAAAATACGCTTTCAACATGCTCCAGCTGATGGCCTTTCCCAAATACTACCGGCCACCTGAAGGGACATACGGCAAGGTGGACTCCTAAACACTGTATATACAGAGGGGTTTAAAATACACATTGAAATCTGGGATTCAAAATTAACTTAGAAATGTAATTTAGAAAATCTAGGAGGGGTGGGGAGCATTTAATAATATATTTTATTTTGAAATATAATTTAATGACAGCAGCACTTCATATACCAAATACTTCTTTTAATACATAATGTTTGAATTTCCACTCACCATTTTATGGTAATTATAAAATCTCAGACTTTTGGACCCTGCTGTACATATTCACACACACACACACACACACACAGGAACAGAAAGGTTTTTTTGTTGAATATATTAAAACAAAAGGCCTACTGTAAAGGACATATTCTTTAATTGTTAATTTAATTGTTTCAAGAAATGAATGCAGTGCATTATTTAAAAATAATTTTAAGATACTCAACGTAAACATTATTTACATGTAAATAATGTATATTTACCATGTTATTTACGTGTAATGTGTACAAATGTTTTCTTTCCAAAGCGAAAAGCGAGCGATTTGCAGGGATTTGCAGCTTTGAATGCCAAGTAAATGGATTGTAGGCCTGTCATATCAGTTGACATTCATCACATGTCTGTCTATATGTGTCTCATGACCACAGATTGTTCTTTTGTTGTAATTGGTTTGTTTTTGTACTGAGGTATTTCTGAAGGTGTGTACTGTATGTTTTATATTTGTGTTGATATATAAAGCCATTTCACTTTAAATTTTTTCAGGATGAATCTTGGACTTATTTCCATTACATCTTTCAGCTTGCTTTTGCACTCGGTGAACATTAAGTTTACATAATATTCTCTCAATATGCTGCCAACTTGGAGCTGTAAATGATCACTCGCTCTGTTTGTGTATCAAGGAATAAGCAGATAAGAGACATACTGTCTGGTCTTTGAAGCCAAGCAAAATGCTTTAAATGAAATATGCTGTTCCTAAAACATTTGTGTGTTTATCTGATTAGCTGAATAGTTCTTTCCAGAACACATTCATGGGCCCTGTCCCAAATAGCACCCTAAACCCTCGCGATCTACTGCACTTTTGTGTGATGTATTGCCCCTTTGACTGTCGGGTAGAAGTCTGCTACGGAGCTGGCACCAGTGCAGACTCGGCAGAAGTGCAGATAGAGGTCACAAAACGGCCCCAAAGGGGGCGCTCGCGAGCACCCTTATGAACGCTAAAATGACAAATAGGACACGCTACTTTCTCGTGGACTTAGAGCAAATGAAGTGTTCCATTTGAAGTATTATTTGCCTCTCTGACTGGACGTGATGTACTGCAAAGGTTGAGAATAAGTCAAAATTAATTGTTTGCATAGCCTGAAAAAAACTTGTGTTCTCTCTAAAAGTGGGTATATTAAATTTGTCCTTATTTTAATATGATAGAAAATTGTCAGTGATAAAAATATGATTTAAGATGGTAGTGGAAACAAGTTAAGTTTGAGAAAGTATAATAGAATGCTAAATAAGACACAATTTGCTCATATTTAAATACAATTACAGTAAAAAAATTTTGCAACAACTAATGGAGTGCTGAATGAGGTCGCCGTGATTTTGCAAAGTAAGACATGTCCCTGGATCAACATCTTTTGATGATCCTGGATCATTGTTATTGTCAAAAAAAAAAAACAGATTTAACCCTAACCCTACCCAAAATGTATTCCTCAAATCAGTGGGAAATGATAGCTGATTAACAAGGGTGATTGTATGCCTAAAACAGATATTTCCGGAAAAGTTATATCTCAGTTCTGTTTGGTTGATTGGAATGTTGTTCCAGGATCAGCGAGGATGTTGATCCAGAAACATGTTGTACTTGGTGAAATCACGTTCGCTGCTGAATACTGCATGCACGCACAGCTTTGTGAAGGTTGGGTAAATATTTGGTCAGTCATTCCCTTAGCACACTTCAAGGCCTCTGCTGTTAGAAGGAAGTAGGGCTTGCTGACTTCTGTTTGGGATTCGCACTGTGGGTAGTGGATAGCAGGGATAAAACAAAACCCCGAAGCTAACAATAAATTTACATTTCCTCCTATTAGATCGTGTTTTATTAAAGGGCTCATATGATGCAATTAAAAATTTTTCTTTTCTCTTTTGAGTGTTACAAGCTCTTGATGCATAAAGAAGATCTGTAAAGTTGCAAAGACTAAAACCTCAAATCCAAAGAGCGAAAGAGATATTCTTTATCAAGGTTAAGACCACGCCCCCCTAATACAGCTTATTTAAACACGCCCCCCACATGTCTATGTCACTATGTGGAAATATTTGCGTAATGCTGCCCAAATGTTCATGCAAAGGAAAAAGGTGTGGTTTTAGTGACCGCAGTTAGTGTTGAAGCAGTCATGTCAGGGAGATGCTGTGTGTATCTAGGGCTAGGCGAAAGCAAAAGCACTTTATTTGGCCTTCCGAAAGTAAATGCATTTAGGAATCTTTAAGGGTATACTCACACTAGGCGGTTTGTCGTACCCATACCCGAGCACGTTTGACCCCCTAAGCCCTGTTCATTTGACTAGTGTGAGTACTCAGTGTTGTGCACGTGCGAGGTTCGATTGTTGGGTTCGTTGGGTTGGGCTCGGGTGCGGTAGGAATGCAGTGTGAGCGATAACCACGCCGGAGTACGGAACAGATACTATTTTGTGTGCACTACTGTCATCATTACAACCTCAAACATATTCTATTACTACAATTACACTACAATTTTCTATAAATTTAATTAAATCAAGTATATTTAGGTTTGTAAGGGCTCTGGTACTTACCGTATTGATGAACAGGACATGTAGTTTGCAAAAAAAGCTCTCGTAAAGCTGCACATTATTTCATCAACCTCAGCTGTCTCCGTAAACATTTTTGTGATACATACAAGTGAAAATCAATGCATGGCATAAATTATAAATTAATTATTATTAATTATTCAGCAGAATATAAGCGAAAGTGGTTTTCTCTGTTATGCATGACGTAAGTGTGCTCCGGCAGGCCAGCAGGAGAGTGGGGAGGGGGGATAATCGTGCTCGGGTTCGGTTCAAGGCAACCTTGCCTAGTGTGAGTACACTACAACATGATTACTTACACCATTTTATGGACAATCGTTTGATGAACCTAGGACAGGAGGTAATTCTGATTTTGCTACTACAATCTGGAGCTTCTGGGAGTACGTTTTGTTATTAGTTTAAGGATTTGCTATTTAATGTTCAAATGTGGAGCTTGCACGTCGAGTGCGTGTGGATGTGCGCATGCGTGTGTGTGTGTGTGTGTGTGTGTGTGCGTGCGTGAGAGAGAGAGAGAGAGAGACGGTCACACAATGAATCCTGAGCTGCAGCTGTCTAATGGTGTTCTTGGGAAGGCCGGTGAGGAGACCATTAAAATAGTCAACCCTGATGGTGATGAAGGCATGAACAAGGCTTGACTGGACACAAAAGTGTGTGTGTGTGTGTGTGTGTGTGTGTGTGTGTGTGTGTGTGTGTGTGCGTGAGAGAGAGGGAGAGGGAGAGGGAGAGAGAGCGAGAGGGAGAGAGAGATGTTTAAAAAAGTCTTTATTCAATCAAAAGACTGCACACTTGAAACAACACTATAAAAAAGTTTTTCAACAATACAACAATATATTCTACTCTTATTTTTGATTCAGCTAATGCTGTAAACTAAGAACATTAACAATTCTTCCTTCAAGAGCAAGTCTGCAAGTCTTCCAAATAGCTAATTTTGCTTGTTCAATTATAAAATTGGCTCCCGTACATCGTTCCTTGTTTAGTTTAGATTACCTACAGCCATATATTAAAAAAATGTTTTGTTAAAATCAAATCCCATCCTCCAATAATCCAATAATCTGTCTCTTTCACAAAGAGATGCATTAACGAGAACACTATTGTGCCATTTATGGAGGCTATATCTTTAACATCAAGTATTTCTGCAGACTCTGTTTATCTTCTCCTTGATTTCTTTAACTCAAAGGTTAAGAATGTTATTGATGATATTGCTCCAGTAATAGTCATGAAGAAAACAAACAGACAAAAATCAGCTTGGAGAAAATCAACAGCAGTACAGAGTGTGAAAAGACAATGTAGAAAAGCTGACCAGATCTGGAGGAAGACGAAACTTGAAATTCACTTTAGCATCTATAAAGACAGCCTTTGTGCTTTCAGTGTGGAACTAGCCACAGCTAGACAGAGATTCTTCTCAAACCTTATAAATAGTAACTTTGCACTCTTTTTGCTACTGTTGAGAGACTGACAAACCCCCTAAGTCAGATTCCCAGTGAAATGCTCTCAAACAGCAAATGCAATTAGTTTGCTTCCTTCTTTTCTGAGAAGATCATTAATATCAGGAAGGGGATTAGCACATCCTCAAGTTATGCAGAGGTCAGACAGATATCAAAAGATACTATGTCTATTTTTGAAGAAAATGATAGCAACATTTTGGAAGAAATAGTGCAGCGCCTAAAATCGTCAACCTGCTATCTTGACACACTTCCTACATCTTTTTTCAAAAGTGTGCTAAACTGTTTAAAAAACGAATCTCTTAGAAATGGTGAATGCCTCACTTCTTTCTGGGACTTTTCCAGACTACCTGAAAACTGCCATTGTTAAGCCCCTTCTGAAAAAGACCAATCTTGACAACACCATTTTGAGCAATTATAGACCAACATCAAATCTTCCTTTTATAGGCATTATAGAAAAGGTAGTTTTTAAATCATCTGAATGAATACTTAAACTCAAATGGATACCTGGACCATTTTCAATCTGGTTTCTGACCGTATCAAAGCACAGAGACAGCACTCATTAAGATAATAAATTATATTTGCTTAAATTCGGATTCTGGCAAAATATCAGTGCTGGTATTGCTAGATCTCAGTGCTGCGTTTGACACTGTTGATCATAATATATTTCTACAAAGACTGGAAAATAGGGTCGCACTTTCTGGGATGGTACTCAAATGGTTCAGGTCATACTTAGAAGACAGAGGCTATTATGCGAGTCTAAGGAGAGCATAAGTCTCAGTGGACGTCCATGCCATGCGGAGTCCCACAAGGCTTGATTCTAGCACCACTCTTGTTTAGCCTGTATATGCTTCCATTAAGTCAAATAATGAAAAAAGAACCAAATAGCCTATCGCAGCTATGCTGATGATACCCAGATTTACCTAGCCTTATCTCCAAATGACTACAGCCCCTTTGACTCCCTCTACCAATGCATTGATGAAATTAACATCTGAATGTGCCAGAAATTCTTCAATTAAACAAGGAAAAAACTGAAGTCATTGTATTTGAAAACAAAGATGAAGTTCTCAAGGTGAATGCATACCTTGACTCTAGGGGTCAAACAACTTAAAATCAAGTCAGGAATCTTTGTGTGATTCAGGAGACAGACCTTAGTTTCAGTAGTCATGTCAAAGCAGTGACTAAGAAGACCATTAGACAGCTGCAGCTCATCCAGAACGCTGCTGCCAGGATTCTGACTAGAACCAGAAAATCTGAGCATATCACACCAGTCCTCAGGTCCTTACACTGGCTTCCAGTTACATTTAGGATTGATTTTAAAGTAATTTTACTCGTCTATAATTCACTCAATGACCTAGGACCGAAATACATTACTGATATGCTCACTGAATACAAACCTAACAGAGCACTCAGATCATTAGGATCGAGCCAGTTAGAAATACCAAGGCTTCACACAAAACAAGGGGAATCTGCTTTTAGTTATTATGCCTCCCGCAGTTGGAACCAGCTTCTAGAAGAGATCAGATGTGCTAAAACATTAGCCACTTTTAAATCTAGACTCAGAACACAACTGTTTAGCTTTGATCACTATGCAATGTCCGAACTGATTGCACTGTATTTTATGTATTGCACTGTATTTTAAGTAAAATAATTCTCTATTTTTAAATGGTCTTAAATTCTTTTAAGTCAGTTTTCTTTTATAATTTTCAAAGTTTTTAAATTGCTTGTTTTATTTTTGTGATTATTTTTATTCATAATTGTTTTACTTTCTTTTATATAAAGCACTTTGAATTACCATTGTGTACGAAATGTGCTATATAAATAAACTTGCCTTGCCCTTTCTTGCCTTCCCAACAATCCAAAACGTGGCACCAACCATGAACATCCAATGAAAACATGAAAAACCGTTTCATGACTATTACAGAAATGACAAAAGGGCAAAACATTACATTGCAAACATTACAAAACAAGGTAAACTTGGAAACAAAAACATTTGTAGTTAACACACAATGCACTATTCTCCACTGTAAATCACCTGAATGTTTTGGAAGGGGACTTTTATAAAAAAGCCTCCAAGAAGGAGAAATACAATCTGTAACTGCAAGTTTTTCTCTCCATTTTGTATCGCATCTTTCATGAAGCTCTTTAAAATAAGCAGTTTTTACACATAACTGATATATATCTTTTTTCCAACTGTTTGAAAATGTAGCCCCTTTAATCTCTCAAAATTGACAGCTTTTCAACCCAACTGACTTCAGGGCAGACTTCAGGGGACATACTTAACTTAGGAAAATGTAACTGTATAGGCCCACTCTCTAAAGAAAAATTCAAGAACTGCATAAGAGTAGGAGGAAGAGCAGCTTTCAAGCCTACAGTCAACTGCTCTTCCACCCTCACAGACCTCAGTTCAACCTGCCTGGCAATCTCTTCCACTGAACTCCACTCTTTTGAGTCTAAGTTAATCAAGTGTCCCACTTTAGTCAAACCTTTCATCATACACAACTTAACTATACCATTAGATATACAAACATTTCCTAGAAAGGAATTAAAAAGACTATGGTTCATTCAAACCGTAGTGATCATCTTCAGACCTATACACCCTAAATGCAAATGCACCAAACGCAGATTTTAAAACCTATACATAAAAATTAACACCAGATGTGAGACTTTTCATTAAAAGATTACATCAAAAACAATTGTTTATCAAGCGCAACACCACAAAAGGATCTTAAAACAGCTTGCCCAAATGACACCCACCGAATAAATTCAGTAGAAAAAAGAAGTCTCTGTGCAGATTTTAGTCTCACTTTTGCTGACAGAACAATCAGTCCTTGTCCTCCTTCATTTATTGGCAAATACAACAACCCAGAAGGAAGCCAGTGAAACCCACCACTTCTGTAGTCTTTGCAGTAGATCTTTTGGGGGGGTCAATAACAGTCAAACAATGCCATAGCATTGATGCTGCTAGATTATTTAAAACAAGAACCATCCCTCTATAAGATCCATCTCTATTTACATTTCTGTAAGCGCCCAGCCACCTTTTCATAGAGGCCTTCCCAATTTCTGCCATGTATTGCTCTGTTCCAAGGAAAACCCCAGCACTTTAAAGCCCTGTGAACTCCAGGGGCAGCGCTGAGGAAGTTTTGAAATGCCTTCTTCCTCCCACTGGCCTAATAACAAAGATGTACTTTTACTGTATGTACTTCCAGTTGACTCGAGCTGAAGAGGCTTTTTGATAGATCTCAAATCTGTGAAGATCATTTGATCTAATGACCACAGTGATATCATCAGCGTAAGCACTGAGTTTAACATTTATCAACTCTAAAGTAGAAAAACCCACAGTTGAAATTCCACAATGTTGATGCCTCAGCAAAGGTTCAATGACATTGGCATATAAAATGCCTGACATATACTACACCCTTGCCGTATGCCTCTGCCAACTAGAAAAGTTATTGTGAGTGAACCACTCAAAATACCACTCAAAATACTATAAATGTCAGTATACAACAATTGCACGCAAGAAATAAATGAAGAACCAAAACCAAAATCTTCAAACCATTTAAAAAGGAACTCATGATCCACGTGATCAAAAGCCTTTTCCTGGTCCAAAGATTATAAACCCACATTAAAATTATTTTCTCATATTATCTTATAATCAAGACCAAGTAGAGACACTGGTCGCCAGTTTCTTATATCCATCAAGGTGATAACTGCTGTCCGTAGGCTCAGTGGTAAAGTGCCAATATCAAAGCACTCTAAAAAACTGAGAACAAGTCTTCTCCAATGACTGGCCAAAACTGTTAAATAAACTGATAAAATTCTGCAGTTAAGCCATCTAAACCCAGAGCCTTGCCTGAAGACAGATCTTTGATTGCAGCAGTCAGTTTGTTCATGTGCAAAGGCAGATCCTGAAAAAGTGTTTCTATTAGTTCTCGATCACATAGCTCCACTCTATAAAGATTTGCATAAAAATGTAATGCATGAACAATTATTTAATGTTCATCAGTTGTTTCACATCCTTCCGGAAGTCACCTTAAAGTTTTTCTATCTGCAACTTTGTCCAAATTGAAAAACAAAAGGATGTTGGAGAATCCATGCAGTTAAAAGAAGTAAACCTTGCATGAATCAAAGTCTCTTTAGCTTTCTCTTCCAAGAGATAATGGAGAATTTGTTTTTCTTGTTTCCAAAGCTTCAACAGTACTTCCATCATCCTCTTCAATGTTCAACTGCATGATATCTTGTTCAAGATGTCTCATTTTGTTTTCAAGAATATTATTATTATGTATAGAATACTTATGACATAAAAATTTGACTTTACTGATGTCCCACCATTGACTCAGAGACTTGTACTGAGATTTTCTCTCTCTCAATGCCCCCAGAAAAGTGTAAAAGTGTGTACAAAATTGTGATCCAGCAAAAGCTTATTAAAACGCCAGTAGGGGCATTTAAATGCTGTAGTTACATTGACAGACATATAATGATGGTCTGAAAAAGGAGTGGGAGTAATACACCTATTAAATTTTTTTCTCTCTGACACTTCTTTGTTCATAAATTCTGTCAAGCCTTGCTGCAGAAACCATATTAGAATTTACTTTCATCCATGTATATGGTTTTACATCAGGAAAAGCTCACATTGCTTAGAATCTTAAGACGATATTTGTCCTGCTTATCAAATTCCTCAAAAGAGGTTTTTCTCATTGCTACTGTACCAGATGCCAAAAACAGACCTAAATATGGGGGATTAAATTCTCGATCTTGGGCTTACAAAGTCCTCTAGTACTATCCAAAGAGTCGTTAATTTGTTTCAGTGAACTAACTGCACACTTGAGCCAGTCTCATTGTTCTCATCCAGAATGCCCCCACGTCTTCAATATCATTATCAGAATCCTCAGTTTGCAAATATGTACTAAATTCCTATTCCTATATTCTACACTTTGGCTTGTACTTTTTTTCTTCAGATTTACTGTTACCTTAGTAAGCTGCATCTGCTTTATCTCGCTATGTGAATCGTGATCAGAAACTATAAGCACTTCACAGAGGCCATTTACAGGTTGTGAGACCATACTCTCACTACCATTTAAAACAGTCACCTTATCTGCTTCCACAGAATCATCTATTGAGTTTTCTGAGACCACACTCATCTCATGCGAGGTATTTGGTGTGGCACCTTCAACAACTGACACCACTGATGAGCAGCCGACTACAGCAGCCGTGCCCCTATTTAACTCACTACTTGCCTGGCTGTTACTCTCTTCATTAACAGCGGCAGCCGTGATATTAACATTCACTCCATTTTTTTCAGACAAGACTGCTGAACGTGGCCAAACTCTCCACATACAAAACATTAAATCGTCTCTGAACTGATAAAAATCATATAATCTTTTACCATCAATTCTCAACTTGACGGATAAGTTCAGAGCCTCATTCTGGAAATTCAAAATCTTGACAGAGATAGAACAGGCACAAAAGTGTACTTAATTGATAAACCACTCTCAATCAAAGTATGTACCAACTGAATTTCACTAAGAAACACCACTACAGGTGCATCTCAGATAAATTAGAATGTCGTGGAAAAGTTAATTTATTTCAGTAATGCCGTGTTTCCACCGAAATTACCCGGAACAATTGTACCAGGAACTTTTTTCCCCAGGAACTATTTCCCCCCCAGACTTGTTGCTTTCTGCGTTTCTACCGCAGTCTACAGTACCGGGAAGATTAGGCAAAAAAAAAAAAAAAACTGGTGACGTAAGTCTGCGCGCATTTCTCAATACTATAGTACGCTGAATTTGGACTTGCATCCTCGGTAGTTCGTTCGACTCGGGAGTGTGATGTCCGCGACGACACAAATCCGGTAATTCTGCAAACAGCAGAGTACTTGATAACATACGTCAGCCCGCCATGGCAACTGCAGTTTTCCTCTCTGTATATTTACAATAAAATGAAAAAGGATATTAAATGCCACTGCCTCCTTTCATTTCAATTTAGACATAATAACAGCTGCAGAAATGTACTTAGTTCAGGGAAATGTGCATATATACAGCCATTACAATGAAACGAAATATTATATCAATTGCTTCTTTTTATTTTCATTTTAACATATAGATAAATTGAATAAAGACCAAAGATTACCTGTTAGATTTACCTAAATTATATGTTATGTTTAACCACTAAAGAGACATCAGAGCCAGCGGCACATATCAGAAGGTCTAGCCGAGGTGAGACTGCTCTCGGCGGATACATAAACTCTGAACGTCTCTGAAATTGGTGAAACACATTTTTAAATAGGCGCTGTCTTTATAAATAAACCGCAGATTTGAGTTTTAAACAACTACATTCTCGCCTTAAATACTTTTAAAATTACATTTCATGACACAATAACAGTAATATTTTGAAAATGATCCGAATGAATGGTGGTTGAAATCACAATGCTGCGTGTACTCAACCGATCAGGATGTTTAGCGCCCAAGTCCTGCCCCCGAAAGTTCCGGAACTTTTAAAAAGTACCACCCCGCCAACAGGGACTTTCTGGGGGGCATTTTTTACCCGGAACTTTGTTTAGTTCCTGGTTCCTGCGGTGGAAACACACCGAGTACCAGGCCAAAGTCCCTAGTTCCTGGGTAAAGTTCCTGCAGTGGAAATGCGGCTTACTTAAGTAGTTTAAGTCTTTGGTTCTTTTAATTGTGAAGATTTTGGCTCATATTTAATAAAACCCCAACGATCTCAACAATTTAGAATAACGTTGACATGCCAATCAGCTAATCGACTCAAAGCACATACATGTTTCCTGAGCCTTCAAAATGGTTTCTCAGTTTGGTTCACTAGGTACCACAATCATGGGGAAGACTGCTGATCTGACAGTTGTCCAGAAGACAATTATTGAAAGAAGAAGCTGGCTGTTCACAGAGTGCTGTATCCAAGCATGTTCACAGAATGTTGAGTCCTCTTATCAGATGAGAGCAGGTTTTTTATTTAATTTGGAAACCATGGTCCTAGAGTCTGGAGGAAGGGTGGAGAAGCTCATAGCCCAAGTTGCTTGAAGTCCAGTGTTAAGTTTCCACAGTCTGTGATGATTTGGGGTGCAATGTCATCTGCTGGTGTTGGTCCATTGTGTTTTTTGAAAACCAAAGTCACTGCACCTGTTTACCAAGAAATTTTTGAGGCCTTCATGCTTCCTTCTGCTGACCAGCTTTTTGAAAATGCTGATTTAATTTTCCAGAAGGATTTGGCACCTCCCCACACTGCCAAAAGCACCAAAGGTTGGTTAAATGACCATGGTGTTGGTGTGCTTGACTGGCCAGCAAACTCACCAGACCTGAACCTCACAGAGAACCTATGGGCTATTGTCAAGAGGAAGATGAGAAACAAGAGACCAAACAATGCAGATGAGCTGAAGGCCACTGTCAAAGAAACCTGGGTTTCCATCAGTAGTGCCATAAACTGATCACCTCCAAACCACACTGAACTGAGACAGTAATTAAAGCAAAAGGAGCCCCTACCAAGTATTGAGTACATGTACAGTAACAATTCTCTAAAAAAAAATTTTTTTTATTGGTCTTATGTAGTATTCTAATTAGTTGAGATAGTGAATTGGTGGGTTTTTGTTAAATGTGAGCCAAAATAATCACAATTAAAAGAAAGACTTAAACTACTTCAGTCTGTGTGCATTGAATTTATTAAATACATGAGTTTCACAATTTGAGTTGAATTACTTTCCCACAACATTCTAATTTATTGAGATGCACCTGTATAGCTTTATTCATGCGTGACGCATACCTGATGTTTGCGCCACCGATCATAGAATCACAGCTAATAAAAATTCTCCACGCATTTACAACCATGCAGTCATCCCCAGACAATCTCTTGTGTTTGTCTCCATTACTCGAAGCACGCTGACCAAAGGTCAGCTAACGCCCCACAAACTTTACTCACAAACAAAAACTTTTAATCTAACTAAAAAAATAGTAGAAAGTAGAAAAAAGAAACTCACTCAAGGACGCTCTCACTCACACAAACCAACTCCAGTGTTCTCGCACATGCGCACACACACACACACACACACAGATAGAGAGAGAGTTTACATAAAAAATGTTTTGGGTTAAAGATGTGATTTAACTACACGCATCCTACCTTAGAAACATAACACTGTGTTTTTCCTCAACAAAAATTTGTGGTGTTTTGAAGAGAAAGTTAGATATGGTATAAAAACGAAGTCTTTTTTTATTGATTAATATATTAGAATCATGCTGAATTTATGAGGTTATGTATTTATACTGTTTCATTTAGGCTACTTGCTGGTTGCTATATATGTATTCAAGAGAAATGTATATACTCAATTGTTTTAATCAAACTAAAGCTTTTTAGTCTGTCATTGCAAATATCTTAAATCGAAAAATGTTCCATACATTCTATTTCCATTTGTCTCAGGACTCTGAAAAACTCTTGAGTGTGGACATGAATCCTACATGAGAGCTAAAAATATTAATTTTTTAACAATTTTAAACAGTAATATTGAACTATACACAGTATAGTTAACATCTTAACACAGCTGTATCAGTAAGATATTTATATCACAAATCTAAATCAATATTTAATAATACCATTTTTTAAGTGAGAGAGAAAGTCTAATCTGTCGTAAAGGTTCTGCGAGACATTTGTAGTGCCTTGTTTAAAAAGTACTTTTGTTGAAAACAACCTTATGACGACTGATTTTCAGTCGTATTTCAGCCTAATTCATAAAGAAAGCTCTCTGTAAGCTCCATGCATTCATCAGAGGCTCGTTTGACTACTTCTAACCCCTGCTTTAGAGCATCATAGTTTTAGGTTTGAAAAATCTACAAAATGTAACTTATTTGTTCAAACAAAAGTTGCGTCAGTGTTTAATCATACTGCTTAACATCATCTTGTAGAGATACACAAGTGTGATGGTAAACATTTTTATTTGTAAAAGGTTTGTATGAGACAACGTAAGTTTCAGTGTTTAACTGCAGTGTGTGTGTGCTTAGATTTGCGTGTATGTTTGGGTTTGCGTTTTGCATGGATGTTTGTGTTTTTCTGCATATTTGTGTTTGTTTGAGTGTTTGTGTGTATGCTTGTGTTTGTGCTGAGTGTTGTGTTTGTGTGTTTGCGTTTTTGTACATGTTTGTACTTGTGTTGAGACTTGCAAAATCTATGGGTGAATAAAGAAATAACAAATCTAACTAAAAGAATATAAAATGGATATTAAAGTATTTAAAAGATATGAATAGTAAAGATAATTTTAACCTCATATATATATATATATAGGTGTGTGTGTGTGTGTGTGTGTGTGTTTATATAAATTTGTATATTTATATATATATATATATACAGTCAGGTCCATAAATATTGGGACATCGACACAATTCTAATCTTTTTGGCTCTATACACCACCACAATGGATTTGAAATGAAATGAACAAGATGTGCTTTAACTGCAGACTTTCAGCTTTACATCCAAATCAGGTGAACGGTGTAGGAATTACAACAGTTTGTATATGTGCCTCCCACTTTTTAAGGGACCAAAAGTAATGGGACAGATTAACAATCATAAAATCAAACTTTAACTTTTTAATACTTGGTTTTCAAATCCTTTGCAGTCAATTACAGCCTGAAGTCTGGAACGCATAGACATCACCAGACGTTGGGTTTCATCCCTGGTGATGCTCTGCCAGGCCTCTACTGCAACTGTCTTCAGTTCCTGCTTGTTCTTGGGGCATTTTCCCTTCCGTTTTGTCTTCAGCAAGTGAAATGCATGCTCAATCGGATTCAGGTCAGGTGATTGACTTGGCCATTGCATAACATTCCACTTCTTTCCCTTAAAAAACTCTTTGGTTGCTTTCGCAGTATGCTTCGGGTCATTGTCCATCTGCACTGTGAAGCGCCGTCCAATGACTTCTGAAGCATTTGGCTGAATATGAGCAGATAATATTGTCCGAAACACTTCAGAATTCATCCTGCTGCTTTTGTCAGCAGTCACATCATCAATAAATACAAGAGAACCAGTTCCATTGGCAGCCATACATGCCCACGCCATGACACTACCACCACCATGCTTCACTGATGAGGTGGTATGCTTTGGATCATGAGCATTTCCTTTCCTTCTCCATACTCTTCTCTTCCCATCACTCCGGTACAAGTTGATCTTTGTCTCATCTGTCCATAGGATGTTGTTCCAGAACTGTGAAGGCTTTTTTAGATGTTGTTTGGCAAACTCTAATTTGGCTTCCTGTTTTTGAGGCTCACCAATGGTTTACATCTTGTGGTGAACCCTCTGTATTCACTCTGGTGAAGTCATCTCCTAATTGTTGACTTTGACACACATACACCTACCTCCTGGAGAGTGTTCTTGATCTGGCCAAACTGTTGTGAAGGGTGTTTTCTTCACCAGGGAAAGAATTCTTCGGTCATCCACCACAGTCGTTTTCCATGGTCTTCCGGGTCTTTTGGTGTTGCTGAGCTCACCGGTGCGTTCTTTCTTTATAAGAATGTTCCAAACAGTTGATCTGGCCACACCTAATGTTTTTGCCATTTCTCTGATGGGTTTGTTTTATTTCTTCAGCCAAATGATGGCTTGCTTCACTGATAGTGACAGCTCTTTGGATCTCCTATTGAGTTGACAGCAACAGATTCCAAATGCTAATATCACATTTGAAATGAACTCCGGACCTTTAATCTGCTCCTTGTAAATGGGATAATGAGGGAATAACACACACCTGGCCATGGAACAGCTGAGCAGTTAATTGTCCCATTACTTTTGGTCCCTTAAAAAGTGGGAGGCATATATACAAACTGTTGTAATTCCTACACTGTTCACCTGATTTGGATGTAAATACCCTCAAATTAAAGCTGAAAGTCTGCAGCTAAAGCACATCTTGTTCGTTTCATTTCCAATCCATTGTGGTGGTGTATAGAGCCAAAAAGATTAGAATTGTGTCGATGTCCCAATATTTATGGACCTGACTGTATTTATATATATGAGAGGGTGAGGGAGAGCACCATACTGATTTGAAGTTTAAACATGCACATTTTTATAAACCTCTCATTTGACGAATCGTGATGCTTGCACGAGGAATACTTTCTCTCCCAAAATAAGGTAAGGGGAATTTATATTTTTTATTGATTTGTTTTCATTATTCATTAATATTCTGAAAATCTTTTAATACTGTCATCATATGTACCAACCAGTAAACACAGCCATATTGTGGTATGTGTTTTACTGATAAAATAGTTTATTCTGTTTATTCTTCATCAACACGTCCTTGTTTTTATCACAGCTCCCATAGAGAGAGAGCGAGAGTGTGAACGTAACACAACCTGATACCACGGTCACGAACGACGCAGATGCGTCCACAGATGAGACCGGTCCGGAAATCATCAAGTCATTATTTTAACATTCATCTAAATTAGTTTAGACTTTTGTCAAACTGAATGTAACCTGCATGAAAATGAGACCGTGAAGATAGAAACTTTTTCTCCACCATGGGATAAAAAAAAAATTGTCATCTTGTAATTTAGCCCTTTTTTTCCCTCACAATTTTGATTATTTTTTTTTTTCCTTTCCATTCTGAGATATAAATGCAGAAATATGATATATAATCCTGACAAAAAATCTCACAGCCTCGTTTTCCTTCCTGTCAAAAACACACTAAGGGTCTGTTAAAGATTTATTTTTATTTTTTTGTGAATGTGTAGTAAATGTCATGCATCTCTCCTGGGACAGTGGTGGGACTTTCACAGGAAATCCCTTCTCAGGCAAACTGAAACAATGTATGCTAGTCCTCCCTCAAAGTTAAAAAATGATATCAGACGTCAGGTTTCCTTCAGACCGGGTCAGAAAATCAGACATAAAACCCAATGATATTATTTCTGTTGATCATTTTTTTAATGTAACAATACATTAGATATTAAACGATTAAAAAAAAAAAAACATTTAAAAAAAAATGTAAAATTCTGTACACTTACAAGGCATTCACAGTTAATCATTAACAAAACATTCTTACAGCTTTAATATAGTGACACTTTCAGACTGATGTGATATAAATATTAATAAAAAAGTAGTATAATTTAAAATGAGAATAGATAAATGAGCTTATTGTTCATGCTATTGTTTAAATAAAGTATGATTTTAATCACATGTTGTAGTAGATTGATGCTTAATAGTAGATGTCTCCTGGCAAAGAGATTGCTGTTTTTGAAGAAAGGTGGTCATCCTGTTAAAGAACTCCCTGGTGTTGGTGAGCTCTTGTAGTTCACAAGGATATCGTTCGGAGCACTTCTGTGGAAGCAGTGCGAACACAAACTCGTTACCAGCTGTTATAAACATAACCTTCAGGGATGCACATCACAGGAAACTGAAACTAAATCTGCTTCTTTCCTATTCATGACTGGGAATCTGAATTGCAATGACAGGATGATTCACTGAAAAAGTTATGTGATTAACATTAAATACATTTATTCTTAATTATGCATATTTAATATTATCCACTCTTTAATATTACAAAACTCTAATATGTGCTTATATATCAAATTATTAGGCTTTTTTCTTTACCAAGTTCAATACTTTGAAACAATAATCAGCTAATAAAACCATAATTTTGCCATAGAGCTCCACAAAATGTCCAGTGTCCACCATATTGTTTGCAGATTTAAGTCTATATTAAAATATATAAACAATATTACATTTATATATATATATATATATATATATACACTGCCATTCAAAAGACTTGTAATGTTTTTTAAAGAAGTCTCTTCTGTTCATAAAGGCTGCATTTATTTGATCAAAAATACAGAGATGTAAAATGTTATCACAATATAAAATAATGGTTTCTCTTTTAATATACTTTAAAATATAATTTATTTCTGTGATGTAAAGCTGAATTTACTCCAGTATAAAGATATGATCCTTGAGAAATCATTGTAATGTGCTGATTTATTGTTAGAATTATCAATGTTATCAACAGTTGTGCTGCCAAATATTAAAAAAAAAAAATTTCAGGATTCTTTGATGAATAAAAAGTTAAAAAGAATAGCATTTATTCAAAATATATATATTTTCTAACAATATAAATATTTGCTATCACTTGACAATTTAACACATCCTTGCTAAATAAAAGTTTTGATTTCTCTTTCAAAAATAGAAAGAATAAAAATAGACTGTAAAAAAAGAATTAACTTTACGTTTTGAACTATAGTGTATATTGTCAGAAAAGGTTTCTATTTAAAATAAATGCTCTTCATTTTAACTTTTTATTCACCAAATAAACCTAAAAGAAAAAAGTATCACATTCCTAAAAAAATAAATAAATGTAACTATTTGCAGCACTGATAATAAATCAGTATATCAGAATGATTTCTGAACGATCATGTGATACTGAAGACTGGAGGAATGATGCTGAAAATTCAGATTTGTTCACAGAAATAAATTACATTTTAATCTTTATTACACTAGAAAAACGTTTTTTCACATCATAATAATATTCCACAATATTAAATTTTGTACTGTATTTTTGGTCGAATAAATGCAGCGGTGGTGTGTGTGTGTATATATATATATATATATATATATATATATATATAATATTTATTTATTTAGAAATACACATTTCTATGGTGTCATTGTTATAACATTTCAAATGTTGATTCTTCATAATCTCATGCATTATTGAAAACAATTCCAGTTTAGGAATGTTAATCCTGAATTATGCACAATCTTGACCCACACACACACACACACACTGTGGTATTGCTTTTGACTTACATTTTTGTTATATTCTTCTAAAGTTGTCTTTATCTGGAATGTGTACACATTTGTTGGGTCTTCATCATGCAAGAGAACGTTCATCTCCATCAGGAAACAGTCAAAAAACTTAAATGTGCAATTCTGCAGACAAACATAGCGCGCTGTTAGCACTGGATTCTAACGTTTATTGCCATGCTAATAATAATCGGTGTAAAATTGAGTTTTTTTAAGTGAACTTACATTGATATCCTCTATGTATGGTGTATACAAACTTGTATTAGAACGCTGGGGGGGAAGTTTACATATTAGGATTCTGATTTACTGTAAGTGAGTTTTGTGACAACAGACAAATAAGGCTACACCTTGATTGCACAATGCATCAAAAGCTCAGGTGTCACACTTACTTGAAATAAAGGCTTTGTCTCTTCGAGTACGATCTGGAGGTCTGTCACTGCCTGCATTTCATTACCTCCAGCCAAGGGCAACAGAACACTAAGACAGCTGAACACACACACACACAAAACACAGAAAAACAACCGCAATATGTCATAAGTTGAAGTAAAATTATTTTATAATCCTGCACAATACACAATGGCTCCATCTTCATTACAAATCCATTTGCAATGCCACAGTGCCAGCTTCCAAAAACCTCTGATTGTATTCTATTAGGCAAAATTCATTAATTTATTCATGACCTGAGTTTTGATCTGTTCTCCATGCAGCTCTTCTGAACACGTCAAAAACATAACATGAGTGTTTCTATTGACAGTCATGCAGCACATGGCTCTGGTCCAAAACCCAGTGTGATGCCTTGTTCTCTACAGTTTGAGTTTGTAACTGATTGATTTGGACAGTTTGTGCTCAGCGACTCTCTTCTGCTCCCCAAGACTGCATTTATTTGATCAAGGAAAAAACAACAACTGTAAAAAATTATATTCTGATATATTATCATAATTTAAAAGAACTGTTTTCTGTGTGTACATTTAACCTGTAATTTATAAATGTATCATTGTTCCAGTCTTCAGTGTCACATGATCCTTCAGAAATCATTTGAATATGCTGATTTGATGCTAAAGAAACATTATTGATATCAATATTGCAGTTGTGCTGATACCTATATCTGTGGAAACCATTGATATTATAATTTTTTTGATCAAGTTAATATTAATAATAATAATAATAAATAAAACTTTAGTAATGTTATAAATGTTTTAGAGTCACTTTTGATCAATTGAATTCATCTTTGTTAAATAAAAGTATTAATATACAGCACACAAATGATGGGTAACACAGTCCAATTTTTATTGACATTCTTGTGGTACTAAATTAATTTTAACTATGTATAATCCAAATTTGTCACATTTGGGTTGTTTTTTTTCCCCCTTCTTCTACCTTTTTGTCCACCAAGCTCAATGCATAATGCACTAAAGCTTTACTTCCTTCGTGAAGTAACTTCTCCACATGCCATTTGGCCAAAAGAAGGTATCTAAGAATAAAGTACAATCTTTTCTAACAGCCTTCACACTTGGGATTTAGAACAGTTCTAATGTAACTACAAGACACTGGCTTCAGTTGCAATGGAAATACGGATGAACTAAATCAAGATATCAACAAATCGAATAGAGCAAGTGGTATAGACTGTATACACAAACGTCATTATGGTTTCAGATGTAGGTTTCAATTCTATCTGATCACATTCAAGATCACCATTCTCCACCCTTTTTATTGTAAACAAGCTAAAAAAGGCTACACAGCTTTGTTCTGAACAGATAATAGTGTTGTTTGCTCTAGGCAGAGATTGATCTCAAAGCCGGTTCACATTACCAGCTGTGTCTGCGTCTCTTAAGACTCTAATGTGCATACTTGACTAATGCACACTATAATGGGGAAGCAGCAGATAAAAGGCCATTTAAATTGGACTTTAGAAATCTCAGATGTGCCAGCTCATCTCATGTGTGAGACTAATTATTTTAATTGGACTGTAAGTATATCGGTGGGGACGCTGTCACAAGAGCCATATCTCAACAATTATAAACTCATGAACTATAAAGAGTCAAAAGTCCAATTAGAAAAATGTAAGACTGCTAGGGTAAATAAAGTTTACTTTATGATAAAGGTAGATATAGTGCTCGCACAACACTGCAGATTGGCTGGGGCAAGTCGTCATGTTATATGTTATATAAATGACTCAGGACAGCTTGTGGTCAAAACAAGAATTGGTTGTTTTTGCCGTCTATTTTTGCAGTTTCAAGAACTGTTTTATGTTTTCATACGGCTAATAAGAGACCTAGTTCTTGACAGATTCACATTTTGACAACTTACCCCATATAGTTTGTCAACAGGGGCACAGTGTCACAAATAGTTTACAATTTTTTTCCCTTACAATAATAAGCTGTCATTTATTTATTTTTTGACAACATTAATAAAATAGATATTTACTGTGTGTTTTAAAAGGAAATGCTGTTTTAGTTTTTGCAATTTCCAAGTGAAAACTGATTCAAAGTAAATCCTACACCAATGTTAGTTTTTTTCAGTTTAGTAAATGTCAAATAGCTTTTTTTTAGTAGTTGAGACTTTAATGTATGTGTCTGATACACAAATTGGCATTCAAATAAACCCTGAGAAATTTTGAATATTCAAAAAAAGTTTCAACAACAACTCTGAACTCATCTATACAATTTCTCTTCAGTTGACATGTTACAAAATTGTAATAAAATCTTAAATAAAACTTTATTGGAGTATGCTTGACAAGAAAAAAATACGATTTCAGTCTTTCTACTTCACAAATTAATTTAATTCAATGTTACATGCTGCTAACTTGTAATACTTTGTGTTAGTAAATCTTATACCATTTTTTTTTTTGGGGGGGGGGGGGGTTATTATGTGTTCATTCATGTCAGCTGGCCTATCTTCATGTTAGAAAGTGGCCCAAGTTTTAGCAACCTAGTGGTTATGCCAGATTTACACAGTAATCAGCAAAGGAAATAATCAGTCTAATTTCTTAGATATACCTCAGAATTAAGATAGAATTCCAAACCTCTGAGTTCAAAAGGCATTCCATGTGATTCTCAAAGCACCACGGGTTACAAGCATATCTTCCAGTTCTCTGTAAAAGACCACACACTTCTTTAATACATACAAAGGACAAATGCTGCAAAAGTCCTACAGAGAGACAAGTGCAGTTACAGATATGTAGTTCCAGGAAGCAATGTGCACAGTCGGTGGAAACGAAATCAAAAGTAATCAAGTTGCCAAGCACAACAAAGGCAAAAGAAAACATGTGATCAAAGTCATTTATAGGTTGAAAAATAGAGTTAAGTTAACTGCTATTGACTTTTGACCAATAGGGGGCATTGTGACATAATTGATGTGGTGCAATTCAGTGTGGGGTTGACAATGGCACAAACAAGCCTGGCAGAGATACAGCTTCAGAATCATTTGTATATCAACATGAT
This sequence comes from Carassius carassius, assembly GCF_963082965.1. Lineage (NCBI taxonomy): Eukaryota > Metazoa > Chordata > Actinopteri > Cypriniformes > Cyprinidae > Carassius > Carassius carassius. The sequence goes on from NC_081760.1 coordinate 36,145,892, forward strand.
GAAATTCATAAATTTGTGCCGGCAGTCTGAAAATGCTCTGATTTGATTTTCATGAAAATAAGACCAGTGGTCTAGGATGAGAACAAAAAACATTTGGTGTTCAACTATGACTGGGGGCATAATTGTATCAATGTTTTTTGGCATGACCCAAAGAATCTGCAAAGACCAGTCTAATGACAATAGGCCAAATTCATCAAAAGCTACAAGCATTTATTTTTTTAAGTTATAATTTCTGCCCACAAGGTAGTGCTGCTCAGAGTTCCTTCAGGACATGGTGCTGAAGAGATGTACCAAATTTTGGAACAATATTCCAATGCGTTCATCAATTCTACAAATTAAAATACAAAATTCATTACGATCGATGCACAAAATGGCTGAGATGGGAAGTTTGGGGAAATCATATGACTCTGTATGTTGCATCAGAGTCTTAAGTGACCACCAGTCTTGTGATTTTTCTTTTTTTGTCCAAATGTTCAGAAGTTATAAGCCAAAATTTCAATTTCAGTGTTTTTTTGTCAACCTGATGAATGAAGCTGAATTCCATAACTGTTTGTAGTCATGGTCTGAAGATGATATAGGTTGATTTTTATGTAAATGAGGAAGAGTTTGTCTTGAGCCGAGGAATCAGGAAAAGTTTTGTTGAATTTTGTTTCAATTCAAATGTTCTTAGCATAAACATGAAAGCAACTTTGGGCTGCTGTAGACTTCAGCGGAAGACAACTCATTTCACACTTGTGCCATTGATTTATAACATAAATACCAACTAGGCTATTATAGATTAGGTTACATTCAACTATAAAGTAATGTCAAGTCATTACATAAGCATAACTAGAACTGTTACTGGAATCTTAAAAACTGGGATTATTACTACTACACCTAAATTGACTACTACTAACAAATAAATAGTAAAGAATTAAACCAAATTGGAATACACAGTAACCTAACAATAAATACTGGTTAAAAGAATGTTACGGTATTAAAATGCCTTAACAGATGAACAGAAATAAATAGTGCATCATTTTGAGTTGAAATCATGTCATTCTGAAATGAATAACAACTGACGGATCAAAGGATAACACTACATGGTAAAGCGTACCAGATTGAGTCCTCGCTTTTCAGACGAGATACATGTGAACCGTGAAGTATTTGTTGTGGTATATAACTTTTAACGTGGTTTAATGCTTTAGTGCACTTTGTGCTCACTAGCCTACTGCCAATATTTGTAAAGCAGATTCCTATACTGCAAAAACCTATACATTTAAATAAAATGGGCAAAATATAAGGGAAGATGACCCTCTTAACCACAGTGTGAATTTACTTTTAAATCGTAACATATTTAGATGTTGGTTTAGTATGTGCAGAATGAAGATGCATCAGCCTGTGCGCTTATTATAGGAAATAAATATAAATATTTGATAACCATTTACTGGATGTATATATGACTTTTGAGATAGTTCTTAAGTTTTTTTTTATTAATGTAAAATACTAAATCAACTGTTCAATTTAAAAAATGTGTTTTGATGATTTAGATGAATCATTTAATAACAGATGACGGACTAAGCAGAATCCCAGTAAAATAGATTAATCTGAAAGGTAAAATGATTCTATGACTTGTATACACACAGGCATGTGGAGATTTAATTGCCCATATTTTTAATTGAAGATGTGTCATAATAGCAACACTATTAATGCAAATCTGGCCACGGAAGGAATGTGACGAGTTTTACAACCATGCTTTTCGTCATTTATTTACAACATGCATGAGCCAAAAACAAGTGCGCATTTGTGTCCTACCTTTGATTTTAGCTTAGCTGGCTTATTCCAAAATCCTACAGTGAAGACGAGGAAGAGGGTCATTAAAATCATCGAAAGCGAGTTTGTTGGTAGGCCACCCACGACAGCTGCGTGAAGTTCACATGTTCCCCTTATTCAAGAGTCGTTAAAGCGGGTCATGGAGATATTTCCGAGTGTATAGACTGCTCCAGCTGTACATTAATCCATGAGCGCACACCGCAGGCGTCTTCCTCTCTTCCTCCGAGCGCGCACTGATTAAAGTGCCAGTGACCCGCCCTTGGAGCGCTTTCACTTTGTCAAGCACACTCAGAGTACTCGACTTGGCTTAAAAAAAAACAACAACAAAAAAAAACCGGGTTCTCTCGAGTTCTCTTCGTACTGTGTAACTCGGCAACAGTTTTTATTGGGATGTTGAACACGGGTGAACTCGAATAAGGGAGTTCTTGGAAGGGAATCGCTCTTGGGAGCAGAAGCAGAGGTTAGAAGTCCACTGACAACACATTAAGATAAGCTTAAGGACTTCTAAAAAGTCATCAAGGTGAATTTCTAAATATCTACTCAGTCGTTTGTAGAAATAAAAGAATGGAAATTTGGAGAAGTATAATTTAAATAAAGCGCGCTGCCATGAGTTGAAGACTTATAGACTGAATAAAACCTGTTCTTTATTTAGAGCGGTTAGTAATGCTGAAGCTGCTTTACAAAAGCTAAACAGGAAATAAATCAAACCACGTGGCGGGGTCCTCATCTCTGGCCCTCTTTGCTGCAGAGTGAAGCTTCAGCCTTGCTCAAACTGGCCTGCCAGTGACTTTCTCGAGATCCCGAAGACCTCGAGGGGCTTGTTCCGGTGTGTTTGGTTAGAGTTGGAGCTAAACTCTGCAGAAAAACTGACTAAACGGTGTAAATTACAACGGTGAGTGCAGTTCCAAAAAAAAAAAAACAAGCACTACTACTGGGAGAGGACATTTCTGAAGGTGATTTGCTGACAACAAATTAAAGAACACAGACGCTACCAGATTATTTCTAAAATGACCAACACAATCTTCCAAGAGCAGTGCAAATTTGTGTGTGCATTAAGGCATGATTTTTGGGAGTGTTAAATAATGATGCAAATACCAGTAATTTAACGTTAGTTCTGTGTCCAGGCCTTTTCGGTGATAATTCCTCCCTGCCCGTCTTTGGTAAATCCTGACAGTACTATCACGACTTGTGGGAAGTCGTGGCCTAATGGTTAGAGAGTCGGACTCCCAATCGAAGGCTTGTGAGTTTGAGTCCCGGGCCGGCAGGAATTGTGGGTGGGGGGAGTGCATGTACAGTTCTCTCTCCACCTTCAATACCACGACTTAGGTGCCCTTGAGCAAGGCATCGAACCCCCAACTGCTCCCCGGGCGCCGCAGCATAAATGGCTGCCCACTGCTCCGGGTGTGTGCTCACAGTGTGTGTGTGTGTGTTCACTGCTCTGTGTGTGTGCACTTCGGATGGGTTAAATGCAGAGCACAAATTCTGAGTATGGGTCACCATACTTGGCTGAATGTCACGTCACTTTCACTTTCACTTAATGCCAAAAAACTCTACGCTGGTGCAAGCTGTTAGTAAATCTGGCCCTTGGTGTGAAGCTGCAACAGTTTGTAAACTTAATACTGACAGCTATTGATCCTGAATGCATGAAGTCCCTATATCTCGATGTCCATGTCCACAGGTATACAAGTATTTTTTATAAACTGAGTTTTTCCTGCTTCCGCTTAAAACAAATCTCCATCTACATGAAAATGCAAATGCATGCTATGATGCACTGTCAGGAGCATGCTAAACCAACAGGTGGCGATATAATCTCAACCGTAAAGCCATGTTGGCCAATCAGAAGCATGAAAAAGTTTCCAGTAGGCAGAGATAACAGCGCTGGCTTCGACATCACAAGCAAAAATGTTCGGTTTCAGTGACCTGGCGCTGCGTTTATACAAACGACCAAACCATGTATAAAAGCTGCGGTTTTAAAAATAACCACGTTCGTGTGGACAGGGCACTAATATGGATGTCTTATATTTAAAATGTTTAAGATTTTTTTAACTTTTGATCAAATGATGGGTCGGCTCTTTCACAAACCCTTGCATTCTTCCTGTACGTTTACCTTTAAAGTCGATAAAAATTAAATAGCATCTAGTGTGTAGAAGCTGCGTCGGCTAACTTTTAAAAATAAATACACAACTGATTTTAAAAACATTTCTTCAGATATATTTGAAATTCAAAAAGGTGACAGCGTCAGACATTTATGCACACATTCATACCAATGCAACTCAGAAAACCTTAAGTAAAAGGCCAAATATCTGACACGGTGGTAAAGCTCACATTCTCAGGGTGACACCTATATCTGAATTTCTGGATCCCATCTACGTATTAAGTCTGTTTTATTGAGTCTTTCCACTTGCTTCCAAACTCAGATTTGAGAGCGCGTCCTCCACCTCTGGGTTGTCTTCCTCCTCCTCATCTTCCTCGTCATCATCCTCCTCGTCCTCTTCATCATCATCGTAGTCATCGTCCTCCTCATCTTTGTATCCCCCACCAGATTCCAGATTCTTCCAGTAGGAGCTGTATCCAGATGCACTATATCCGTCTTCGTCTGCACCACTCTGCCGACCAAATGTATGTGTTCGGGCTGCAATGACATCAAACAAAACCTTCTGGTTAGTACCAGACATCTACTGCAACTCAAAACCGGTGTGATTTAACCATCATTAATATACTTTACTATAGTGTATATTGTTATACCATTATCATTTTCATGATTTTTTATATTTTGAATTAGACGTTTTTAAATAAATATTTTTAGATTTTAGATTTATATTTCATAGTTTTTTATACTGAATAAAACATTTAGTATTCACTTTAATTTTAGTAAGTTTTTGTGACTGTGTTGTGTTGTCATTTTTATTAGTTTGGCCATTTTTTTATGTCTCTATAATCTTTTTTTTATATTATTTTAAGTTTATTTAGTTTGTTAATTTAGTACTTTAAATTAGACTAAATGAAAATGAGAAACTCGGCCTTGGCAACTAGCTGAAATAATTTGTTTTTTAAATATTTTATTTTATTTAATGTTTATTTCATGTAACAAAAATGTTTTTATTTTTATGAAAATTTTTTGAAACATTTGCAAAGCTATTATTTGTATTGTATATTTCAAAAAATATATATTTATAAACTATCATTTTGAGAATTATATTATCGTATTTAGCATTTTATTTCGATTAATTTACTGTATATTTGTTTTGACGGATTAGCTATATGGAATAAAATATCTCAATTTAAATGTCCCAAAATGAAGATTAGACAAAACAGACTAGCACTCACTGGACATGCTGAGCTCTTTGGTCTCCTGAGTTTCGTGTCCACACTTTGGGCACGGAGGAGCCTTGCCTTTCTCCTGCTTGAACACTTTGCTTCGAGCGTGATCGTCACAGAAACATGCCTACAAAAACAGGATTTCAGTCATGGGTTGTCCAAACATACGCATGTATACAGGCGAATCAGACCGATGAAAATCCTAACCTTGCATCGGAGACAAGAATGCTGACCGAGACGATTACAAGATAAACCTGCAATTGGGGAAAATCAAGTTGAATGTCTTAATGCGAAGAAGAATATTCAGAAAAACCCCAGAGAGACAGACGTACGTACATTTATACGTCTCTGCTTCCAGGACCTGACAGCTGGCCTGGTGTTCAAACTGATCATCGTCACACAGGAAGTTGTGGCAAAAAGAGCAGTGGAAAATGCAACCACCTGTACATTAGACAACAAACGGGATTTGATTGGTTTCTCCAACCGTATTAAAACAGAGAACAGCTGATTTAGAGTAAGCGTGAGGTAGCCAGTGTTGTGGGGTAAGGTTACTTTATAATATTGCATTACTCCATAAAAAAGTTACCAATTGCATTGCTTAGTTACTTTTTATAGAAAGTTATGCAATACAAGACTTTTGTGTTACATTTTTGTCGCCTGGGCTGGGCTTGCTTATTTGTTTTTTTTGGCAACTGTATAGGCCCTTTCACAACGAAAGTGAAATGAATAGTCTGGCTTAAAAGAAGTGCCTCAACAAAGTTACTCAGATATTTTGTTGTACCATTTTTGTGTTAACTACCGTTTATTGAAATGTTCTTCTGGGAACAGTGGTATAAAACAAAAAACAACTGTGCAAATTGATATTTTGTTATGCATGTGATTACATAACTCATGTTTCTTGTAACTGACGGTGACTTGTTTGTGCCATAGTGGACATGAATGCTTGCTCTTTACCATGTTCCCAAACACTGCGGTCACACTCGATGCAGTCTGCGTCAGAAAGAGGGCAGGAGCAGGCATGGGTACTCAAGCACTTCTTTCCATGACAAACCCAGGCCTCACAGAAGTCACATACGGCCCCCTATAGGACACAAACACTAGTGCATTAACAACAGAGAAACTAATCACAATCCAAGACTCCTCTGTGTTCAAAATCCTGAGGGTGTGGTGTCCTCACACTTTAAAGTTCACTGATCAGGCCTTGTTTTTAAGATTCTGAGAAGACAGGGATGCTGAGCTAGAAGTCTTCTAAGGGCCAGCTGGTTCTCTCTCATCTAGACAACATCGGCCAAGATCAACTGGAGCCTCAACAAACTGCATCAGGACACTTTTATTCAAATAGGCAAGACATGCAAGCATCAAACTTAGTCTCACTGTTTGATCCAGGAGTGTGAAAGTTTATCATTCCCTGCATTATTGGGCATTTTTTCAGCATGACTAAGAATATATTCATTCTCCCAAAGTGAAAATCCTTCAGTGGACATGTATTTCACTCAATCGTAACGCTCTTGAGCAGCTGTGGGGGATTCTGTACAGACGATCCCAATTAAGGAGCTCGTCCTCTAGGAGTTAAACAGCACTGATGTGAAGATTTGTCATGAACTTGTACACTCAGTGCCAAGAAGTCAGAGCAGTATACTTTAAGTTCTGGAGGAGAGATATATGTGCATCTGCCACACTCAAGCTTGCATGCTCAGTGTTTCCCACAGAATTAGATTCTATTTGCGGTGGTGTGGTGTGGTGTTTGGGGACCGGGAAAGGGGGGGGGGGGGTTAATTTATTTATTTAAGTTTATTTGAATAGGGACAAGTATGTTACATAAACTCATGTTACATTCTACAACATTTTAGCCGAAGCTAATTCTCAATGTTCGTCCCTAATGGGCCTTTACATTAAATCAAACAATACATTGGTAAAATAAACATAATAATAATACAGTGTAACACACTAGTGCAATGAACAGTCAGTGGTCACAATTCTGACCACTAATTAAAGAGTCTTTAAGTTTATATTTGAAGAGAACCCAGTTTGACTCTCCTTTCAGTTCAGTGGTTAAACAATTCCAGGCTCTAGTGCCTTGTACAGAGAAAGCTGATTGTCCAAATGAAGTTTTACATTTCGGGATCTGACAGTTCCCGTTCTGAGCTCCTCTAGTCCTTGAACCCACAGCGCTAAGAGAAACTATGCACTCACTCAAGACCTGTGGGGCTTGCTGATTTAAACATTTATGCATCAGCTTCAACAGAGAAAATTTAATGAAATTTGCAAAAGATCAAATATTTAAATTCCTCAGACTAACACAATGATGTGGCCTAATGGGTTTCCTATCTAAGACTTTAACCGCTCTGTTCTAAATCATTTGAAGTGGCTTAACTGTAGTTACAGTAGCCTGTGACCATGAGCAGATGCAGTAACTCATATGCGAGAAGATCATGGCGTGCATGAAAGTGTGAGCAGCATGGAACGGTAGGTAATCCCTGATCAATCTGAATGTATAAAGATTTACTTTGACTACTCGACAGATTTTTTTAATGTGACTGTCAAATTGAAGTTGAGAGTCTAGTACAAGGCCCAGGTATTTGACCTCTGATACCTGTTGGATCTTTTGCCCCATTATTCGTAAACTTAGTTCTTCCGATATTGACTTGAATCTTGAGGCAAAGCAAACAGACAAAATCTTTTTAAAATTCAATGTTAGACCTGCATTTTGAAACCACACCGCCACAGTTTGCAGGTGTTTTGCCAGTTCATCAGAAACTGCATGCACATTTTTCCCACGCACATAAACCACTGCATCGTCTGCGTACATCTGAAATCCTGCTGTAGGACATGAGTCTGGCAGATCATTAATATACAGTGTAAAGAGCAAGGGCCCAAGAATGGACCCTTGCGGTACTCCTGTATTAATTTTTAAGAATGTAGACATTTCATTATTGACCACCACACACTGATCTCTCTGTTCAAGATATGATTTAAACCACTGTAAAGTTAATGTTGTGAAGTTAAAGTTTGACAGTTTATTAATAAGGATGCCATGATTTAGTGTATCAAACGCCTTTTTGAGATCCAAAAAGACGGCGCCAACAATTTCTCCTCTATCTATTGCAAATTTGAGTTGTTCCATAAAGAAGCAGTTTGCGGTTTCGGTGGAGTATTGAGGACGGAAGCCAAATTGTAATGGGTGTAAAATGTTATTTGATTGTATAAACGCCATAAGCTGACCGTACACAATTTTTTCTAACACCTTTGAAAATACAGGTAAGATGCTTACAGCCGATAATTGCATGCCTGGTCAGGTGTTCCTGACTTAAATAATGGCATAACTTTTGCCTGTTTCCAAGGTGTAGGAAATTGTCCGCTCTGAATAGACAAATTGATCAGGTGTGTCAGCGGCTTTACAAAAGTGTTTTTATTTCGTTTCAAAAAGACAGTATTTATGTGAAAAAGATCCTTACTATAGCTATTGTTAATTAAATGTATTGCTTCAAGCACTTTTGCTTCATTGGTCTGCTGAAGTGAGAATGAAGAGTATTGTTTTATTAATTGATGATTAGTGAATTTTAGTTGCTGTTCTACATTAACTTGTTGCACCAGTTCTTCCACTGATGAAACAAAAAACTTATTAAATTCCAGTGCTATTTGTTTACTGTCCCTAATCTGCCTACCTCCAATTCTAAGCTCATGGATGTTCTTTGATTTGCCTGACGGTTTCACAATACCATTTATTTGCTTCCACATTATAAGAGGGCTTCCCTTGGCTTCTGTTATTGTTGTAATGTAATACTCCGCTTTTGCTTTTCTTATATTTTTAGTGACTCGATTTCTAAGACTTTTAAAAATATTTATATCACTACTTAATTTGGTTTTAACAGATTTTTTCAGAGCCAAATCTCTTTCCTTCATTAATTTTTTCAACCCCTCATTAATCCAAGGTAGTGTTCTCTTTTTCAAATGCTTTTGCTTTTTAAGAAATTTAGAAATGATCCGTTCAACCTTGTTCATCACCTCTTTACAGCAGCTATTCACATCATCATTGTCTAAAGTTGAGCTCCAGTCAAGAGCATCTAATTCACTATCGATAGCAGGAAAATCAGGCTTTAAAATGGTCAGTATATTTGATTGTGTTTTGTTTATATTTAACAGACGTTTTTTGATAATTTCCGGGCAACGAAAATCATGTTATGGTCTGACAAACCAGTTAGAAAATTATATGCTTTCAAAACCCGATCCTCCTTATTCGAAAAAATTAGGTCTATTTGTGTCCTAGAAGATTTTGAGATCCTTGTGGCACCCTTGGTTATTTGGGTGAAATCAAATTTAGTCATTAAGGTTTTGAGTTTTTTCCTTTTACCAGCATTAGACCAGTCTATATTAAAATCACCTAGTACAATTACTTCGGACTTATGGGCCACCAATTTCATCAATTTACTCAACTCATCATAAAATACATCTTTAAAAGAGGGAGGATTATATAAAACCACAATTTTAAAATGCATACTTAATGATAATGTGATTTCAACACAGATATATTCAATATTTAATTCATGATCAAAAGTGACTTCTGTGCCTGTCATATAATCTCTTAAATAAAGTGCCACTCCTCCTCCTCTTCCAGTTTTCCTGTCATTTCTATAACATTTATAACCTGGGATATCAATTAAACCAGTTTGAATCCCACTATGAAGCCATGTTTCACTCAGACCTAAAAAGTGTAAATTCGAGTCCATTAACAGTGATTTAACCTCATCATGCTTTGGCAACAGGCTCCTAATGTTCAAATGCGCTCCAAAAATGCCCTTTGGTTTACTTTTGCTGTCCCATAAAATTTTTGAATGGTTCACAGTGGAAAAAAACTGGTAAGATTCATGTTTACTCACTGCTTTTAAAAATGTATCAGGCATCTGTCCTTCATTCCGATATGGATAACAATGATTTCCCAAGTCCTTCTGCGCTTGCATCTCCATGGTGTTGGACAATGTTCCACTGTCGAGGCTGAACAATCTCCCCACTGGAACAGGGCACACGCGCAGTAGTAAGTTCTCCTGTGATGAAATTCTCCTCACCTCTTGCGCTGGAAAGCGCACCTCCGGTTCAGCCCCGCTCACCGGCGCCAGTCCCCCTGCACGCTGGTCTCTGGGCCCCGGGGCACAACCTCCCTCTGGCAACAACGTACCCATCCCGGAAAGGAGAACATCCGAAGCGGTGTTTGAGATGCAGAAAGATGGCATACCCCGGGCGGTGTCCCTCACCTGCGTCATGTCCACCTCCATTGCGGACTGAACTGCAATGGTGGCCAATGGACTTGGCGTCCGCGAGATCTCTCCATGCGCCACAGGACCTGGATTGAGGTGAATATCACCGGCTAACAGAATTAGCATACATAGCACTTTAGTAGTTTTTGTCCAATCGGCTAGCATCTTTTTCTTTCGAGTATATGATATGTCTGGATTAGTGATGCGAACGGTTCTTGCAACTCCATTGTCTAAGATTGCAGAGAAGATGATAAATTGACCGTGTCTATATCCAAACATGTTTGTGTTTTGGAGGTACTGGGATCCTTCAACCGACTCTTCTGCTAAAATGTTTGCTTTGATGTACATTTGCATCGTCGAAAGCACCAGCACTCCGCTGCTAAATCCAAGCAAAATAAAAACGTTTACCAACTTTGAAAGATGAAGAGAGGAGTGACGTTTTCCTTTGCTTAGAGTAGCTTTCTTGCGTCTTACACTCCATTGTGCTTTGGGTAGGCATGGCTGGCTTTTCTTCAAAATGTTTAGAAGAGTAGGTACCACCAATACTTTATAAAACAACACGAGCAACACGGAGCCCAACAAACCGTAGTGCCAAGCATTATTTTGATATGTACCAACACCTTCAGACTGCCAAACCACATCATGTGCTATAACGCAGGCGGCCATCTTGCCTCCCCCCCTAATTTAATAGTTAAGTTAAATATATCATTATAAATCATATATCATAAATATATCAGATATTTTTAGTGACAAGTACACATTTCCATTGCCAACACTTAGTGTCAGATACCTTAAAGGGATAGTTCACCCAAATATGAACATTCTATCATCGTTTACTCACCCTCAAGTTGTTCCAAACCTGTATGAGTTTCTTTGTTCTGTTTAACACAAAGGTAGATATTTGGAAGAATGACAGAATCAAACAGATCTCGGTCCACATTGACTTCCATAGTAGGAAAAAATATATACTGGGTGTACTGGGTGTGATTATGATTAATTATTCATATTTTCCTTTTGAGCTAATTCAGAAGTAAAAAATATAAATACTGTTCAGTTTCTTGCACAGATCGATCGTTTTTTCTTTACACGTCAATGTATCGTCACGAGGGTTTCGTTTGTTTTATTGTATGTTTTAGCCGTGTTTCCCATCCTCTTCCATTATAAGACTGACAGGCTGCAAGGGTTTGAGTTCAAAATCTCTGAAGAAACAAAATCTCTTTTCAGTCCTCTAGCGACATCCTGTTTCCCGTTTCCTTGTATATGAAATTACTATGATTTTTTTCTCCAAATCCTCAGTTAGATCACTAGCAAATTGCACTTTAAAATGTAGTTTTCTTCCCCTTTTCACTTCCAATGCACATTAACTGTGTTTACTGGAATATTTATAATATTCAATATATTATACATTATAATATTAGAATATAATAGTATAAATCTAGGAAATACCACACTAATTTGTCAAAATGAGGTAGAGCACTCTAAAATATCCATAAATATTACAGTTAATGATGGAAGATTTTTTATATTTAAAGTTATATTTAACACGTCCATAATACTGTTGCTAAAAGACTCCGATACTGTTGAGCTTTTAGGGTTATTCATGGTCTGTTGATACGAATTTGTTATTTCTACACTTAAGTTTGGTTTTGATGTTCGATGGCTGAGGAGGAAGGGTATAATGTCACCTCACTATAGCTTGTTTTTTTTGGCAGAAGGATTATTAATGCATTCTTTAAACTGGTTTATTGGCAGTCTCTGACTGTTTCCAGTTTATCTTATAATTTCCGCAAAACTACATGGGATGTAGGAAAAGGTGGATAACCTCAAATTCTTAGCAACTATACAGTCAAAACAGAATGTGTGATAAGAAACACAAATCATGTTCTTAGTTATACAGTTCGAGTGGAATTCTGTCTAACTATTTCTAGAGTAATGAGTATAAAATGTAATTATGTAAAAGTGTATATTTGAGGACATTTACTGGCACCATTTCTGGAGATGTTTGTACTTACCACCATGCCCATTCCAGTACTGTAAACACCAGGGTGTTTCACCACACAGTCTGAAGCATTCATACATTTCGTTTTGCCTATAAATTAAAAAACAGAATAAATATAACAAGACTAAAACTGCTTAATATCCTAATAAATTACTACTTCTCTCTGTGCAGTGCACTAAACGTGATTTATCTCTGTCCAAAGTCACATAGATTTAACCAGAATCTAGAGTCTAAACAGAAGTTCAAGTAATAGAGTATACACATATAGAATGTGTATAAACATTAAGCATATGACATATAGTGCAAGTTATGAGATAGGAAGGCAGAGATCAGCTCAATGCAAATGACTGTACATACAACACTGAGTGCAAAGAAAGTATAAACAGCAAGGTATATAAAAACCTGTTTATATCTGGTCAATGACCATAACAGTGCAAATGGCATCCGGAGGTAGAAATGTTAAAAAGGCAATGTGCAAAATAGAGAAATGTGCTGAATAATAGAGGGAATGATAAGAGCACTGTGAGTGAGGAGTGCAGACAGGTCATTGTTCAGATTTGTTACAAAAAAAAAAAAATACTCAAATGTTTTTGTAGGCTACGGAATTTAATTTCTGATACACTGGGCACATTCCACAGACAAGTTCCCCTGCCTTTGATTACTTATTATACAGCCCTCCATGTGTGACATAAGCAGCATCGCTCTGGTTCCTGAGCTGCAGATTAGATTGGATTCTTATCATTTGTTATTTGTGTGTTTAAGACTGAAATATCATCTTTATCTGCTTTATTGGACAGACAAATATGGAAAGCTACGTGCAAGATTTTGAATACTCCACCTAAGGAAAAAATCATGAGGTGAGATCTAATGAGTGTAGAGAGCATGCTAGGGTTCAGCAGAAGGAAGTTCATTTCACCACACTGTGCACAAATGGGAAGTTTCTGCACTGAAGAACAGAAATAGCAGAATGCCCTGTTTTTTTTGTCGCCTGGCAACAGAAAAAAAAATAAATATGTGCAGTATTATGGAAAGGTACAAGGTAACAATTCTGCAAAAATCATAAGTAAAAGTAACTTTGACACTTATCACATTTCCTAAAATAAAAAAAAATAAAAAAAGAAAGGTTAGGTCAGAGACTCGAATTTAGAACTAGAAAAGCAGCTTTTAGCAAAACTGGAAAGAAAATTCCTAAATATTCCCATGATCAAGTTTTGAAAGAAATTTCCAAAGGGTAAGGAATTTTCTGATATTATTGTTTTCATGAAACCTGTCTGTACCATGCCTGGGTCATATCTCACAAAAGTACAAAGAAAATAAAATATTAATAATGTAAATATAAAAATGACATTTACATTTAGTAATTTAGCAGATGCTTTTATCCAAAGCGATTTACAAATGAGGACAATGGAAGCAATCAATATCAACAAAAGATTAGGGCTGTGCAAAATATCGAATGCAATTTTCATGCGCATCTTGTCAGTAAAGGCGCTCCTGTGATTAGTAGTATATCTCCAGCACGTGCGGTCAGATCATGATTGCTAGGTTTTCAAAACAAAACCTGTCCAATTACTTCTCAAAACTAGTCCAATCGCGTTTTGTTCCGGGCGATAAAATACAAATTTTTTGGCGGGGTTCCCTTGGTAAAATGTGCATTTTAGGGGCTAAACATCACGTTATTTGTATTGGGGTCGCTTCGACACACGGACATGAAAAACAACCGCAGACTTGGCAACATAGGTTGGCCTTTACCACACAGAGCCGTAGTTCACTGACAATCCACACAAAATTGATTTCAAAATCGGAGGAGATTCTTTGTCGATTTTGAAAGTGATTTTGTGTAGCTTGTCAGTGGACTATGGCTCTGTGTAGTAAATGCCGCTCCACCTGAACCAATGTTGCCAAGTCCATGGTTGTTTTTCATGTCCGCGGGTTGAAGCGACCCCAATACCAATAACGTGATGTTTAGCCCCTAAAATGTGAATTTTACCAAGGCAACCCTGCCAAATCATTTATGTTAACCCCAGGACGCAATTTTTATCGGGGAACCTCCTGGAAACACGATTGGGCTAGTTTTGAGAAGCAAGTGGGTAGGTTTTGTTTTGAAAACCTGGCAACCCTGATCTGAACGCACGTGTTGGAGATGTACTTCTAATCACAGGAGCGCCTTTACTGACGAGATGCGCATGAAAATCGCATTCAAATTTTTGCACAGCCCTACAAGAGCAATGATATATAAGTGCTATAACAAGTCTCAGTAAGCTTAAACCGTACATGTAGCAAGGGATTTTAAATAATATAATAAATAAAAAGAAAACAGAATAGAAAAAGAATAGAGCAAGCTAGTGTTAGAGGTATTTATGCTTTTGATTAATCGTATAAATAAATGAAAAGGAAACAGATAGAATACAAAAAGATTAGGAAGCTTTTTTTTTCTTTTCTTTTTTCAAGAAAACATGCAGCAAAGTAATTGAGTGCAAGCCTAAAAGGGACAAGGTTTTGTTTTTTGTTTTTAAAGAAAAAATAGAATTAGAATAGTGAGTGCTAGAGTTAGGAGGTCAAATAAAGATGGAAGACATGGGTTTTAAGCCGATTCTTGAAGATGGCTAAGGACTCAGCAGCAACAGAGGTATAAATGTTCAAAAGGGAATGTGCAAAATATCAGAGAAATGTGCAAAATAACAGAGGAAATAATAAGAACATTGTGAAGAAGGAGTGCAGACAGGTCATTGTTCAGTGCACTTTTTTTTGTTACAAAAATTTATTTTATGGTACACTGGACACATTCCAGAAACAATTTCACCTTGCTTTGACTACATAATATTATTATTTCTTATCATATCATATTTTTTTCCCCCTCTAAGGTCCACTTATAACATTTACTGACAGACATTTGGGTTTGACACAATCAAGCGATGTTCACTTGCAGAAAGCAAACTTCTAGAGGGCATAAAAGTCTAATGAATTTAGGTAAATGGGTGCAGAGCCAGTGGTAGTTTTGTAGGCAAACATCAATGCCCAGAATTTTATGTGAGCAGCTATAGGTAGCCAGTGCAAACTGATAAACAGAGGTGTGACGTGCGTTCTTTTTTTAGCTCATTAAAAATTAATCTAGCGCCGCGTTCTGGTTTAACTGTAAAGGTTTGATAGAGAGTCAGACGAAATGTTAATTTTGTTATGGTAGCATGTCATTTTAGCAGAGGAGACATTAGCAGAGAAGGAAGAGAGTAGTGACTGATAAGCATCAAGGGTTTGTAGTATTTTTAGATTTGCGCCACACCCAGGGGCGTCGGACTGAGGCTAAAACCAGTACTGATTACCAGGGCCCCAAAGGAAGAGAGGGCCCTTGAAAAGTCTGGCATTAGGACTGCCTATGCATAGGGCCCGGGATCTTGTGCAGCGCCCCTGGCCACACCCTTTCAGCAGCACGAAGTTTACAACAATGTTTGCAGAGAACATCAGGGGGCAGAAGGGGTGGTACGGGCAGGCCTGGTAAAGACAAAGGGCAAACAGTGTCTAATCAAGATGTAAGAGTGTTTAGGGGAAGGAAGCGAAGATAAAATCATAGCAGATAGCCTCATTGTGACCCCAGTTTATTATCCGGCCTTGGTGGATTCAGAATGTAACCAAACCTCGATCCATCAAAGCCTGATTCAACCTGGGGCATTGGATACCAGCCGCGTGGTTAAGGTGCGGTGTGTGCACGGGGATGTAGTGGAATATCTGGTAATGCCTGTCATTATCCAACCTGGAGTCAAAAGCATAGCGTCGAGGTGGCAGTTAGTCCACACCTCCGGCATCCGATAATTTTGGGTACGAATTGGCCTGCTTTCGCGGCTCTATTGGGGTCTCTGTGCGCGGATGCCTCTTGGGGAAATAAGGCCCGGAAAGGGAGCGCGCGGGTGCAGATGGGAGAAACTGAGCCGGGACCACCGAGCCCTGCTCCAGGGGAACCGCGTGAAGTCGTGAGATGGGATCTCTCGGAGCTCGATGACTTTCTCCTGGAGCAGTCTCGGGATGAAACATTGAAACATGCGTTCCAACAGGTCCGAACCATCACCGGCCAGCTTCTCCAGCCTACCCAAATGCTCTCCTATCCGTATTTTGCCATTTTAAAAGATCGGTTGTATCAAGTGACCCAAGACGCTCAAACAAAAGAAGATACAACCCAATTGTTAGTTCCAAGGAGCCGCAGGCTTCCTGAATGCCAGTTGGTAAACCCACCGGCCACCCCAAAAGTGCCATTGCGCCCCTCCCATTAATGCAGGTCCCCTTCGAGAGAATTGGTATGGACCTCATCGGGCAATTGTGCGATCCGCAAGGGGACATCGTTTTGCATTAGTCATAGTCGATTATGCAACACGATATCCTGAAGCAGTGGCCCTCCGCAACATTTCGGCTAAGAGTGAGAGTTTCGTTTAATCTCCCGGGTGGGGGTTCTGAAAGAAATTCTCACCGATCAAGGCACGGCGTTTATTTCACGTACGTTATGCGAACTTTACGAATTATTGGGCATTAAATCGATTCGGACCAGCGTCTATCACCCACAGACCGACGGCCTGGTCAAATGCTTTAATCGCACGCTTAAGTCAATGATTCGTAAATTCGTGCAGGAAGACGCCAAAAATTGGGATAGGTTAGAACCTTTGTTGTTCGCTGTGCGAGAGGTCCCGCAAGCCTCCATGGGGTTTCCCCCTTTGAGCTTCTCTACGGACGGCAGCCCCGGGGGGTGCTGGATGTCCTGAGAGAAACTTGGGAGGAGGGACCGTCTCAAAGCAAAAATGAAATTCAGTATGTGCTGGACTTGAGAACAAAACTCCACACTTTGGGGCGGCTATCAAGGGAGAACTTGTTACAAGCTCAGGACAGACAGAGCCGGCTGTACAACAAGGGCTAAGTTAACTAAGTTACGCAAATTTGCACCGGGAGAGAAAGTATTTGTATTGCTCCCAACATCAAGCTCCAAATTAATGTGGCAGGGACCGTTTGGGGTGCACGACAAGTCGGAGAGCTCGATTATGAGGTTATACGGTCGGATAGGAACGGGGCACGTCAAATATATCACCTCAATCTCCTTAAAAAATGGAAGGAGGTGGAGCCAGTGATGTTGGCGACGGTGATTAGTGGAGAGGAGGATCTTGTGCCGGAGGCGAATGTCAAATCTCAATCCCTCACCCTGGCCCCAGGTGGAGATCACCTCTCGCCGTCCCAGCTCACTGACGTAGCAAGATTGCAGGCTGAATTTGCCTACGTGTTCTCGCCCCTACCCGGCCGTACCAACCTGATTCAGAACCATATCGAGACTGAGCCGGGCGTGGTATTTCGCAGCCGGCCGTATCGCTTGCCTGAGCACAAGAAAAAGGTAGTTCAGGCTGAATTAGGCGCCATGCTTGAAATGGGGGTAATAGAAGAATCCAACAGTAACTGGGCGAGCCCGATAGTTTTGGTTCTGAAAACGGACGGCTCAGTTAGTTTCTGTGTGGGTTACCGCAAAGTGAATGCTGTGTCGAAATTCGACGCGTATCCAATGCCGCGGGTAGTTGTTTGATCGGCTCGGCACGGCTCGTTTTTATTCGACGTTGGACCTAACAAAGGGATATTGGCAGATCCCCTTGTCTCCTTTATCCAAAGAAAAGACAGCTTTCACAACGCCGTTTGGTTTACACCATTTTGTTACCCTTCCGTTCGGGTTGTCCGGGGCCCCGGCCACCTTTCAGCAGCTCATGGACAAGATCCTGCGACCCCATGCTGCATATGCGGCTGCCTACTTGGACGATATCATTATAATTAGTAATGATTGGCAGCGGCATATGCAGCATTTGAGGGCGGTCTCGAGGTCGCTGAGAGGGGCTGGACTCACGGCCAACCCGAAGAAGTGTGCGGTTGGGCGTGTGGAAGTAAGGTATCTGGGCTTCGACTTGGGGCATGGACAGGTTCGTCCCCAAATTGACAAGACAGCCGCGGTTGCGACCTGTCCGTGTCCTAAGACCAAAAAGGAGGTGAGACCGTTCCTGGGGCTGGCGGGATATTATAGACCGTTTGTGCCTAATTATTCGGACCTCACCAGCCCCTTGACTGACCTTACTAAAAAGGAGGCACCAGATAAAGTCCAGTGGATGGAGCCGTGTCAGCAGGCCTTTACCCAAGTGAAGGCTGCTCTATGTGGCGGGCCGTTGTTACAAGCTCCTAGTTTCTCTCTCCCTTTTCTGTTGCAGACAGACGCGTCGGATAGGGGGCTGGGTGCAGTCCTGTCTCAGGAGATCGAGGAACAGCCGGTGCTGTACATTAGTTGCAAGCTCTCTAGGAGAGAGATTAAGTACATCACCATTGAAAAAGAATGCCTTGCCATCAGGTGGGCCGCCCTCACCCTACGCTACTATCTCCTGGGAGTTGTTGTTGCCGGTGTGAGAGACACCGTTTTCATAATTTATTCTTTAAATAAAATCGTCAGCAGCCAAGCCGACCCCTCGTCCTCTTCCTTTCCATCCTTGAACCTTTGTACACTCATATATATATATATATATATATATATATACATATATGAATATATATATTCAGATAGCAGTATATAGCTATATAGCAGATATTTAGTTATCAACTTTTAAAAGGAGAATTAGCACTGAACTTTTTTTAAAGCCTTTAAAAATAAATATAATTATTAAAATTATTCTTTAAAAATTTTCACTTTCGCAATCTAGCAATGCAGTGTGAAAGCATTAGATGACTCTTACCAAAAAATAAATAAATACAATTAAATACAAAATAAAAAAAAATAAAATGAGATGACTCTTACCATGGTTGCATTGCATGGGTGTTTGGCCACATCAACCACCTCTTTATTGGCTCGGATCTATTTCTCTCGCTCCTTTCGGCTCTCAGCCTTCTTACGAGCGCCAGTCTTTTTCTTGGGCATCTTTCACCTCCAGTATCACAAATACAGAACACAAATCTTGGACACGTGTTATATCACACAGCGATTTCCTGTGGACTGAGTCTGACTCCGGTCTAATGATTTCCACTGAACTTACACGAGTTGGTAAATTACTGCCATAAACATCTCCGCTTAACAGTCACTTTTACAGAAACTTCGGTTTTTATTTACAGTTCAACGCCATATACTCGAACACGTCAGTCATGGGAAACATACCGAGATTAATCGTGTAGAAATTGGTAGAAATCAGGCAGTTAATCACAGCTGATCCCGGCGCGCGTGTAACAGTAAATCGACCCGGAAGGAAACCGAACTGACGCTGTTATCAGTTCCACGAACATTTACTAGCAGGTGCCTTTTGCATGGCAGAACTGCTTAGATTGCAATTACAGTTACATTTTGTTAAAAGTAATTACAGTTACATTTTGTTAAAAGTATCTATATGTATTAAAACACATTTATATGTTAATTTAAAATAATTACATGATGAGATGTAGTCCCACTCCATCACAGAGGAGGGAAAAGCGCTGTAACGGTAACGAAGCGGTTGCCAGATACTCCATCAAATAGCTTCCCTAACTTCTAACCTAGTCTCTTTAATTCTAAGGGTTATTCGTTATATATATATATATATAGGGTTATATATATATATATATATATATATATATATATATATAAAGTGTCTGTTTAAATTTATTATAATATGAGCGACTATGCAACGTCTGTGTGTTGCATAGAAACGTTCTGTTTAATTTAATCCGTTTTTTTTATTATCAGTCAATTAATAGATTTAGTTAGTTAGTTAGTTAGTTAGTTAGTAATTAGTTAGTTAGTTAGTTACAACGCTCTTTAAGTCCCTTGCCTAGCATAATATATGGTGATATTCTTCAATCGCCGCATTTTCCCCCTTCAGTCAATGTTTAGTAACAATATCTGGCAACCTTCTCATCCGACACCGTCACAACAAGCGCAGAAGCAGCTTCATGATGGTGGACCGCATCTATAAGCCACTCTTAAAGGACGACGGCGATGGACAGGTAGATGTTTCTGTCTGACTGTGCTCTATTTGTGTTGTGGGGTTGCCAAGTGATGCCGTATTCAAGGATCATAATCATATACTGAAAAAGAGGCAGGATAAAGACGTTCCCCGACGTGGAAACAGTTAGTTTGGGATTAATTCTGGAAACATGGCAGTGTCCCTAACCCAAGCCTGCAGGAGTCTTGCCCTGTCTACATGGCTGCTGTCGTTTTGCTTCGTGCATTTGCTGTGTCTGGACTTCACAGTGGCAGAGAAGGAGGAATGGTACACTGCCTTTGTCAACATCACTTACCTGGATCCAGTCACATCTGAAATAAAGACGGACAAGAGTGAATGTGGCAGATATGGGGAGCACTCACCTAAAAGAGATGCCAGGGGCTTTGTGTTTATGCCATCTCTTCTGCAGGACAGACAGGTGTGTGACAGTAACACTAAATTCCCTCTCCCTCATCCCAACATCCCATGGATAGCACTGATAGCCAGAGGAAACTGCACCTACAGGGAGAAGATCAGACACGCTGCTGCTCTCAATGCATCCGCTGTGGTCATTTTCAACATGGGCTCCAGCAACTCCAATGAGACCATTACTATGCCACATCACGGTAAGATGAGAATTTTTTATTTTTTCCTGTGCATTTGCTTTCTAGACGTCATTGTAAATTAAATATTGACTGTTAAAATGCAAGTTGTTCACTGTATTCCAAGTTTATAAACCCACTTTAATTGTATAGTGCACAGCCACTTAAAGAGACAGTTCACCTAAAAATGAAACTTCTGTCATCCTTTGGTCACCCTCAAAGTTGTTCCAAACCTGCATGTATTTCTTTCTTCTTTTGAACACAAAAGCAGATATTTTGAGGAATGTGAGTAACCAAGCGGTAGCCATTGACTTTGACATACCATTAAAATCAATGGCTGCTGGCACCTGTTTGGTTACCAGCATTCTTCAAACTATTCCTTTAATGTTTAACAAGGATATCACATCAATGCACCCACATGTGATTATGACCAATGATGCATATTGTGTGATCTAAGCTTGACCAGTTTGTTTGCACTATTAATAGTTAACATATCTATCATGCGCTGAATCCTGATGTGGAAAAACCTGTTAAACTCTTGAGATTTGCATGGCCTGTTTACATACTTTGCAAATTATTAAGCACTGTTTTGCATCTTTGCATTAATATTTTCATATTATATCATATTTCCACACTTCTCTTGACTCATCTATATCATACTTATATAATTAATCTATTACAATAAAAGGAATCCCTTGGACTAAAAACACCATTTCGGTGATTGTTGTCTTGACTCACTCTGAAGCAGCTAAGAATGATTTTTATTACTTGAGTTGTGACATGATTACTCTGTGTGTTTGCAATCGCTACAGGTTTATTCTTGTTGTGTTTTCTTGGCAAAGGATGATTTTCATAAAAACATGTCCAGGTCACACTGCAACCCAAGATCATGAGAAAAAAATATTAGGGCAGAATTCGAAAACAGGGCTTAATATTGGAACCTTTGTCTATTATTATTATTATTATTATTATTATTATCATGCCAGTTATCAATTCATCCAATATATAGATGAGTTTGTTACTTCATCAAACACATTTGGAAAAATGTAGCATCACTTGCTCACCAATGGATCCTCTGCAGTGAATGGGTGCCGTCAGAACGAGAGTCCAAACAGATGATAAAAACATCACAGTAATCCACAAGTAACTGAGACAACTCCATTCCATCATTGCTTCTGGCTGAAATATGTGATGTTTTAATTAGCTGTTTGGACTCTCGTTCTGACGGCACCCATTCACTGCAGGGGGATCTGCTGCAGGTCAGCAGGTGATGTAATGCTACATTTCTCAAGATCTATTCCCATGCAGAAACTCATCTATGTCTTGGACGGCCTGAGGGTGAGTACATTGTCAGTGGATTTGTGGGTGAATTATTCCTTTAAAACATGTTTTTAAAGATCTTGTCTGTGCGTGTTTCAGTTTAGTAACATTAGCAGGTTAGTGGAAGTCGATTGCTCAAACCATGTCAACCACAAGAATATCTCTTGCATATTGCAACATGCTGTTGTGTCTGATCAAGAGTGTCTGTCTCTTTCACTTCCCTGCCATTTTCTTGTCTCTTGACCCTTCGCTTCATGAATTCTTTGACATTTTTGACTATTTGTTTCTTTGTTTTTTCATTTATTAATTCATTCATTCTTAATGCAGGATTAATTTATTTATTTATTGCTTTGCCTTGTTTTGCTTTTTTTTTCTTCAAGATACATTTTTGGAATATATAAAAAAAAAAACCTATTTTTGTTAGGTTGTTTCTTTATCTGTTTTTTATCAAGCCTGCATAAATCATGTTGTTATTGTTAAACCTAAAATTAATTTTAAATAACTTTTGTAATCTGAAATAAAGCTGAAATAAAATATAAATGATAGACTTGAACACACAACAAACTTAAATAAAAGAAGATAAAGTACTAAAACGAAAAAAACTAAAACAGAAATATATATATATATATATATATATATATATATATATATATATATATATATATATACTACAATAGTATATAAAACAAACCACACTTTGAAATAATATCACTTGAAAATATCAGATTTTATTCATTATTAAGTATTAGGTAACAAGTAAAATAAAGATATACTCTTAATCACACACACAAAGGGTCAGTGTTTATTTTATTAAGTTTTTCAGTTTCTTTGTTTTCGGTGAAGCAGAATCCACCCAAATGAATGAAGTCTTGTTAATGGCATCGGTGCGACATCAGTGTTTTTAATTACATCAGGTTTGCTGAGTCCAGAGAAGAGCCCCAGTTGTTTTGAACACTGAATGACCGTGACTGACGCTGTGACTCGCTGACTGTCAGTGTGTTTTATGTTGGTCTGTTAAAAGTGTGGAGTTTGATGGTGAAGTCGTTTGAGATTTGAACCTATCATCATGGTTTTAGGAACCGGCGATGTGGTGGCGATCATGATTCCCGAGCCCAAAGGTCGTGAGATCATGGCCCTGCTGGAGAAGAACATAACCGTGGCCATGCACATCACCATCGGCACGCGCAACCTGCAGAAATACGTAAGCCGCACTTCTGTGGTGTTCGTCTCCATCTCCTTCATCATCCTGATGATCATCTCTCTGGCCTGGCTGGTCTTCTACTACATCCAGCGCTTCCGCTACGCAAACGCACGCGACCGCAACCAGGTGCACCACAGTCACGCTTTTATTTTCCTCAGCATGCACTAAAGCAAAGAGGGTCACATCTGATGTAATGTCAGTTTAAAATCTGACATTTCAATGTAGCATGTGTCATGTCTTTTGCAGAGGCGATTGGGCGACGCTGCAAAAAAGGCCATAAGCAAGTTACAAGTGCGGACCATCAGGAAGGGTGACAAGGTTTGGATCGTTTTTAGTGGATTTCTTCTGAGTAGTGCGAAATTCTTCGAGCACTTCATTCAAAGCAACAGTGCTATAATTATTAGGGAAATCATGGAAAATGAGGCAAAAAAAACACATCCTTACAACTTGGCCAGGCAGCTTTTATTATACACTGTCATTCAAGTTTTTGTTGAATGTTTAATGTATTCTTCTCACCAAGGCTGCATTTATTTGATCAAAATATGGAATTAACAGTAATGTTTTGAAATCTTATTACAGTCTAAAATAACTGTTTTCTATTTGAATATATGTTAAAATGTAATTTATTCAATTTTCAGCATCATTACTCCAGTCTTCAGAGTCACATGATCCTTCAGAAATCGCTGATTTGCTGCTTTAAAAAAAACATTTCTGATTATTATCAATGTTGAAAACAGTTGTGCTGCTTCATACCTTTTAAGAAAAAACGTGATGCATTTGTCAAATTCATTGTAAAGAACAAAAATGGGAAAATACATATTTTGTTACCTTTCACATTAGCATCACATTTAATGCAATCCTTGCTGAATAAATTGATTAATTTCTTGCAAAAAAAAACTCATACTGACCTAAAGATTTTTTGAACGTGTAAAGTGGCTTTTTCTGATTTTACATTCTTATTGCAAGTGTCACTTTCGAAATTATGTAAACATGTATATTCAAACCGCTCCAAATGTGTGATGTCTGTAGTCTGCTTTGTGGCCTTCAACACCTGTCTGTGATTCACTCTCTTTACTGTATGTGTGTTTTATGACTGTATGTTCCTGTCTGCTGCGTTAGCTCTAATGGAGATCTCGTGGAAGTGTACACATACACAGTCGCCCATGTGTGGTTTCTCACAATATCATTTATCTGCTCGCTGTTTCTAGGAAACCGAGTCGGACTTTGATAACTGCGCAGTGTGCATCGAAGACTACAAACCTAATGATGTTGTCAGGATCCTGCCGTGTCGGTAAGATTTCACACAAACATTACAAGACATCAGCTAAGAAGTCTGAAATGATGAATTCTGATTCTCAGAGAAATATAAGGCGTAAAATCATCATCAGTGAAGTCAGGCTTGGTGTGCATATATTGAAGTTCTGCAACTATTGAACTAAATGAGCTCTTCGTCTAAAACTAATTTTCAATCTGTGAAAGTGAAACTTGAAATTGTTAATTCATTTATTTATTTGCTAAAATATCTAATATATTAATGTGGTTGCAATGACACATTGAATGTACAAATGCATGAAAATGTTTAAATACATCTTGACTGTTTAATGATCACTGTGTTGTTGTCAGTCATGTCTTCCATAAGAACTGTGTGGACCCGTGGCTGCAGGACCACAGGACCTGTCCCATGTGCAAAATGAACATCCTTAAGGCGCTGGGCATCCCGGTAAGAACAGAAGCTACTGGATCCACAAGCCTTGCTGGTGACCTTGTGTTTTGCTCTTGATAATGCTGTAGTTTTCCGTTCAAACAGGCCAATACAGACTGTTCTGATGACAGCCCTCCTGATTATGAGATGTCCGTCAGCGGGCCGCCCACCAACCCTGTGACGGGCGCTAGTGAGGTCTCAGTGGGCGAGAGCCTGGTGGTCCTGGACCCAGCTGTCAGAGCAATAGGACTGTCTCATATTTCCCACCAGATGGACTCGTTCCTGCAGTCTGGAGAGAGCCGCCACATCGCCAGCAGTGAGTATGGATCATCACAACTTACTGTGGTCTTGATAGAAATGTTTTTTTGTTTTTTTGGAGGGGGGTGGGGGGATGTTAAGTTTTGGTTTTCTCAAGGTATCTCAAAAATACAAAAATAAAAAAACAAATTACAGTAATGGATAACATCTGAATCATTTATTTATATTAAATAATTGGAGTCAGTAAGATTTTTATTAGTTTTTAAAAAGCTATTCATATTTTGAATTACTATTTTTTACTTAATATTTTAATACATTTAAAATAACTGTTTTCTATGTGTGATATATCTTAAAATGTAATTTATTCCTGGGATTAAAATTTAAATATATTTTAAATTCTAATTTATTCCT
Source organism: Carassius carassius (assembly GCF_963082965.1). NCBI lineage: Eukaryota > Metazoa > Chordata > Actinopteri > Cypriniformes > Cyprinidae > Carassius > Carassius carassius. The sequence continues at coordinate 36,171,710 of NC_081760.1, forward strand.
GTGCTCAAAGCCGTATTGTCAGCATCATTCCTCCAGTCTTCAGTGTCACATAATGCTTCAGAATCGCACTAATATACCGATTTGCTGCTCAAGAAACATTTCTGATTATTATCAATGTTGCTTTATATTTTAGTGGAAATGTGGTACAACACTGTATAAATCGAAACTCAAAAGAGGAGTCTATAAAAATGTAAAAAGTATCCTAACAAAGAAATTTTTCCACGCAATGCAAGCATGTGTATAAGAAATGCTTATGTGCAAATATAAAAGGTATTGTAGTTCTGATGTGAAATTCTTGTCTCTCACATTTACCTACACGTCTCTTGGAAGTGGATTGGATTATTTTAGTCTGTTCCAGTGGTTTTGCGTGTGAGCTACTTTCAGCTCTCAAATATTTAGGTCATTTTTTTGGCTGTCCTGGTTCTCCATCGCAGCTCTGATCCTGTGCTGCTTCTGTAGCCAGTATCAGGCCTTTTGTCAGACTAGATTAATTGCTTTGGTCTGCTGCCACACACTGTAAATAAGTCCGTCAAACTCCAGACAGAACAAAAGCACCATAAAACCACGTGTCTCGTCTCGTGTGGAATATTCCAGGCCATTTTTCCCTTAACCAAAGCTCTGAAATCTAAAATCTCTGAAAAAGGGTCGTTGCGGCTGTTTATCTCACAATTTTTAATAAATAAAAATAAAATAAAGATACAATTTTGAGTTTATATCTATAAATTCAGACTTTTTTTTTTACTGCAATTTTATGACCTGAAATTCTAAATTGAAGTCTCCCAGTTTTGTCATTTTTCTCAAATGTTTGAGTGTATTCTGTTTTACTCAGAATTGCTCATTTATTTTTGTCAATTTCAAGTTATAATTGCATAATTGTAATGTTTATTTGTCTTCTGTGGCATAAACAAGCTTCCATAGAAATCCACTCACCAGGTTTGGTGCTAAAACAGCACTGGTTCTCAGATACGTCCTAAATGATATTTGGTTGTTTCAGGTGAACACCAGCCCTCCATGAGCACAGATTCAGACACCTCACTCGTCATGCCAGTGGAGCTCGTCCTGTCCAACATTGAACTGCGGTCTGATCCAGAACAGGACGAGGTGAAGTCCTGAAGTACCCAAACAGAGTGGGACCGCAGCAGGACAATGAAAGAACACGTGCAATAGCAGCACAGGTGTGCAACCTCCTTTTTCTGACCTCATGGTCTCCATCACTGCAAAAAAGGCTTGCTTGTCCTCTTCCTCTGGCTGTTTTGCACTCAATGTCTTCTATCTCGAGTTTGTGTTACCAGACTGGAAAATCCACATGGTCCTATGAGGGATGTTTACCCTTTTATTTTGGAAAATTTAGACTGTTTCAACTTCACTATGGAGACACTGCCAGTATACACCAGGATATTTCAAAATGAATATACGTAATGCTTCAATGAAATTGCTTTAAGTGGTTTGCGTGTGCTTTAACCAGCAGTCCAGTGTCAGATGCTCCTTGTGAAGTATCACCGCTTCTTATCGTATGCAGGACTCTATTCTTTATGTGATGTGTTGAATCATGGCACAATGAACCCAGAAACCCAGCTCATGATATGGTAAGTGTTTCAGCAGCCGAATCCAGTGACAGTGAGGTGTTTGTGAATCATAATGCCATGAAAGCAGATACTTTCCTCTCATTTTGTCTGGACTAAGCACTGTCATCTATTCCACTAGGCCACATGCACACTGCTTAATCCAGTCTCACTCTGGTTTGTTATCTATAGGAGTGACAACTGCATTCAAATTCAACCACATTCAAATTCCAGGGATGATTCCAGGGACTTGGTTTACTCAACATTGAATCGAAAATGCTAAACACACATCTTTATTTCTGAGATTATGGATGCCACTCTCTGTCATTTGACAGAAATGTATTTTTGTAATCTTTTTCATGTTATTTTATGGAACACTGGTCAGAATGGAGTGTTTACAGTGAACTAGTGTTCCATTATGAGTCAAGCATCGTGATTTATAGACGTGATTCACTCCCACAAATAACAACAGTTGCCACTTCCTCCACCCTGCCGTGTGCATGTGGCTATTGGTCATTGTCTCTGACATCAACCTCTTCAGAGGCAGAAGGTTTAAAGAGGAATTGTTGGGTTGGATGTAAATGTAAAGACCAGTAGAATGTTTGTAAATGTAGGTTTATCAAATTAGGTTTATTTTCTGTGGCATATAGGATTTCTACAGTATATTCCTGATTATTATCGCATAAACCCTTTTGCTAAAAGTGAAGTGAGTAATTCTAAACAGATATGAAATCTGAGCAGCTGAATTGATCTGAAGAGCTCAAGCAGTGCCGCAGACGCTTGCCTGAACAATGGATGACGACCGAAAAATGTTGTTTGTCATTGGTTTTGCTATTGCTATGGCTGCTGCAGAAATCGCACACGTAACTTTTACAGGACAGCAGTAAAAGCACTTTGCATTTTTGACCAGCAGGCCTGTTTTTAAACGACTGCTCGCTTTTTATCGGGCACAGTATGGACAGTGGAAGACTATTGAATGATTATTTTGATATCAAAGGGTTTATTTTTCTAAAAAAGACTAAAACAATCAAAGGACACTTATATTATGAAGATAAACAACACCACCTTTTACATATTATGTTTTGTTGAATAATTATTATTATTTCACTAAATAGCTTTCAAGAATGAAGATATTATGATCATTTATAGCATTTTGTTGTTGAATACAGACTTACAACTTTAAATAGTTATTCTTATTTGAATTCTATCAATATGAATTATTAGTCATTTAATGAGGTGTTTTGTTTTAATGTTTAAAATCTTTTTTTCTCAATACACTTCCCCAGTTAAACACGTTGGATATGTGTTTGTGATGATAGGACGGGTCGATGTCCCGAGACCTGTGTGTTTGTATCGAATGGTCTTGCTGTGGAGGACAGCGCTGGGTTCTGTGATCCTCATATTCATATTCAGTCATATTTAACAGAAAGGCTTGTGCAGTGTTATTTGCATCTGTCAGCCAGAAAGCACATGAGATTTCCCTGAGATCTGCAGATTTGATCGTCACTTTAGGCTAGCTTGTGTGAAACTGATGTTTAGAGGAATTTTGTGATATTAGATGATTAAGCACTTATAATTTGTAACAGACGATTCTTTCAGCACAAACAGTATGACGGTGGGCTGGATTCACCAGTTATCTTCAGAAAAAAGTCTCAACAATTCTAAGATGAATTCTTAAGATAAAGTATCAATTGAAACAAGTTTGTAAGAATGTAAAAAAAAAAAAAATCAGCAGTTCCTGGAAAAAAAATAATCTAATGGTACATTCTAAGAAGTTCATAAGAATGGGAAAAAATGCAATTCTAAAAACAATTTTGAAAACTAAAATGATACATTCTTAGGTTTTTAGAATGTTGAAAATATGTGCAATTCTTGAAAAATAAATCTAAATTCAAATGATAAATTCTAAGAAGTTTGTAAGAATGTTGAAAAAAGTGCAGTTCTTGAAGAAATGTGAAGAAATGTTTTTACAGACATTGTTTTTATCTGAAAAAGCATGTATTGTACAATATTGTCCTCACTACTGGCTTGGCTAAAGTTATTTGCGATCATTTTTAACTTGAACTTTTATAAGCTTAACATTTCAGCTGTAAAGTGTTGTCCAAAGAAAAAGTGTGAACTTTCATAAGAATTTATTTTCTTAAGTAAAAGGCAGTTAAGAAGTATTGTATTCTTAATAATGTTTTGTGAATTAGGCCTCAAATGTTGTCTGTCTGAACTGTCTAGGAATCATTTTGTGAGTCCATTAAAGCTATCATATCATGTGTTTGTTATACTTTTTTTCTCCTTGGCAAGGCAAGTTTATTTATATAGCACATTTCGTACACAATGGTAATTCAAAGTGCTTTACATAAAAGAAAGTAAAAATAATCATGAAGAAAAATAATAACAAAAATAAAACAAGCAATTTAAAACTTTTAAAATGATTAAAACATTTAAAAACAGTTAGAAAATGATTTACATAAAATAATAAAATAAAATAATCCTTGGGAAATTAATTTTCAGTATTTCCGTGCTGTGCCTTTAAGACAATGTAAACGCCATCTTCGTATATAATCATGAGCATTTGGATACATTTGGACAGATTCATAAAACAGCTCATGCTGAAATGTAAATGTAATGTGAAAATCATGTTCAAAAAGTGTTGAGCTCTAAAATTTGCAGTATGTTACATATCACCAGGATGATATCCCTTCTTTAAGGAACGTGTGTGTGTGTGTGTGTGTGTGCGCGCGCGCTCTGTTGTAGACAGTATGGAGTATTTGTTTGACTTGTTTCTCGTTAAATAAATCAATGTTTTTGTCATGCACTGGACCTGATAGCTCTGATGTATCAAGCACATTCTGTATATGCATATCAGTTTTCTTGTGAAATGATTCAGTGCTGTCCAGACTGCTGTGTGGGATTTGACCATGCACATGATGTAATTACTGTAGCATTGGTTGAAAACCTTTCCAAATGTCTTTTCGTTTTCATGGGTTTTTGCAGTAAATCGATTTGCTGTTATCAGTGCAATAAAAGTATAATGGTGATAAATAATAATTTGCCACTCACCTAAATAACTTCAAAACAGATTTTATATTAATTTTATATTAATACTGGCCACCGCTCTCTTTACTTTTTCATGCAAGCCTGGCTTGCGTCTCGGTTCACCATTTGATCAGGACGTGTGTCATTTGTCTCAGTGTATGAGTTTGTTTGGCTGATGAGTGGCGTGCAGGGAGATGGTCTGAAAGCATTATTTTTGCAGTTGTGCTAGTGAGCCAGAAATGCCAAGCTTCACCTTTAACCTATCTTTCCTCTAGGATATGGCACATGATGCACTCCTTTGGTGGGATCCACACTTTTAGTAACTGTCAGCCAGGGATGTGTCATTTACAACGGTTGTATACTGTATCTAGCAGAGATTTGCAGCGTTTTTGTTATGGATGATAATGTGAATATACCCAGCTACAGTTAAGATACATCATGTCCATGATTGAGACGGACAATAAATTTCAACAGAAGTTTTTCAACCACTACTCACTTTGTCTTTGATTATTAATTATACTTTTACAGATCATTTTTATTTTTAGGTTTTTGATAAGTAAAGACTGGTTGTAAAATAGCATTAAAAAAGTTTGGGGTTAGTCTTTTTTTTTTTTTTTTTTAAGAAATTGTAGGCTACTTTTGTATTGAATTGAGCAGAAGTTACAGTAAAGAACTTTGTGTGCGTCCAAAAAATCTGAGGGAGAAGTGTCATAGTTTATGCAAAAATATGAAGCAGCTGTTTTCAACATTGATAATAAAAAGAAATGTTTCTTGAGCAGCAAATCTGAATATTACATGATTTCTGAAGGATCATGTGACATTAAAGACTGAAGTAATGATACTGAAAAATCAGCTTTGATCACAGGAATAAATTACATTTTACAATATAATCTCATAGAAAACTGTTATTTTAAATTGTAATAATATTTCACAATTTTACTGTACTATTAAACAAAAAATGCAGCTTTGGTAAACTGAAGAGACTTCTTTCAAAAACATTTTAAAAAAACTTTACATTTTGATCAGTATTGTATAATAGATACAGATACAATATTTGATCAAATATCTAAAGTCAAGTGGACCTCATTTAGATGTTTATATTAAAAGAAGCTGAATATGACTTATGTAAATTGTTATGTAAAATTGTGGCACTTGTCTCGTCTCACCTTTAATGACTAAGCGGTTGCATAACTGTCATTTATCTTCCTCTAATGCTTTTCATCAGCACCGAAAACGCCTTTGTTTCCAAGCAACAGTTAAAATAAAGATGACAGACGGGACTCTTAACCACGCTGTATGGATCTTGATTTGTGTCAGTCAGCTGACATCTGCTGCGGGGAACCATTAAACACAACAACAAAGCTGTGTCAACAGAATAACCGCCGCTCAAAGAGGTTTCCATCATAACTATGGATGAAAGGTGAAAATGATAAAAGAGAGCTGGGTATGAATGCTGTCTGTCTTCATGCTACATTTGACAGTAAAGCACAAACACATCTTAACTCGTGTCAAAGTTCAGTTCAGTATGTGCAGAAAGCAATTATTATTAAATGCATAAAAATTAGCCTATTAGGGATAGAAAATGTAAATTGTAAATTTTAATCGGGTTTTTTTTTTCATTATTTTTCTATTGTATATTGTTGTTAAATTTTCCATTTTTTTTTTTTTTTTTTTTTTTTTTAGCTTAACTAGGAAATGACCCCAGTTTCCATTTCATAAATCCGGTCACCTTATTTTAGTTGCCACTTCAAATATCTGTCCTAGAAACTCTGTCCAGACATTAACCTGGCTCTAAAAGTCACTTTGACCACCCAGAAACCACTCTGACATGAAAGTTTTCAATGCACACGAGCCCCTAGTGTTTCCTTCAGCAAATCAAGTTAGTGTATTAACTCCTTTAGGCTCCTGGGAAATCAAATTGATTGTTGTCCAGGATGTGCCTCACCCTCCTTCAGGAAAAACAGATACAATACTGTTTTCAGCCATGCCACTACAGTTTGGGTGGATACCAGAGCATTTCCTAATCTCAGAAGGCATCAGTATTAAACTCATGTATGAGTCATTTGCTGGCTTTAAGTCTTTTCTGCTCTTCAAACACAACCTCTGCTTTATAGGTTCATCTACGAGTAGCCTTTCCATTTGTTAGATCTGGGCTTTGCACAGGTCATTCTAACCTAAAAGCATGGCCTGGATTTATGACCTGTTCCTTTTTATAGTCCCACAGCCACCCAGTTTACACTCCCACTCAAGCGGATGGACATTTGATTTATTGGATCTTCCCTGCATTGTGCAAACCAGATTTCCTCTTTTAAGTTAAACGTCAGTTGGCAGCTAGAAATGCAGATGTCCTGCCAATTTTGGATGGTATAGCTTTTATCATTTTGTGCTGGCTGACAGTAACTAATAATTTCCACGTGCCCCTGCCAGTACCAGGATATTCAGCTTCGTCTTACTGACTGCAATCCACACCACTGAGGAACATTTTTGGTGCAGTTTCCTCAGTAACTGTCATGCATACTGATCTTTAGTTTCCAAGTTTTAGTTTATTACCGTAACTGGCATTAAATCGAGTCAATATTCAGTCTCCCTCGAGTCGTTTCAAACCTGAGTTTCTTTTCTTTGTGGGACATAAAATAAGATAAATTGAAGAATGCGGTTGACCAGACATTTAATGGTACCCATTGACTTCCATTATATGAACATAAATACTATGAAAGTCGATGGGGACCAGAAACTGTTTTGTTACCCACATTCTTCAAAATATCTTCTTTTGTGGTCAGCAGAAGAATGAAATTCATACAGGTTTGGAGCAGCTTCAGAGTTTTATATGAGTTTTAAGTCCTTTGTCCTTACCTGACCTATTGCAACACAAACTTCCTCTTTCAGCAAAATGTGGCTTTTAATAATATATTACATCACAAACATAAAGTGTGTTGGAGAAGCTGCTTTGAAACTGTAACTTGCCAAACAATGAGATAATCAGTCGAAAAACTAGGACTGTATTTTTGCTGTCACAAATACAACGGTTTTGAGTGAATGAACAATTAGCTCGAACAGGTAAAATCTCTGGAAAACCTGAAGAGGTAAACAATATAAAGCCTATTACAGCAAATTGTATAAACCAAGTAAAAAAGGGGGGCTTGAATACATCAACCATTTTTAAAATAACTGAAGTTACATTTAACTGGACCTTCCAACATTAGAAAACAGCGAGCGAACCATGTGAATCGACTCACTTGAAAGAATCGGACTTTTCCGATGGTGCTACTGAAAGAATGAATCGTCTCGGATGAATAGGTTCACTGAAATGAATCAGACTTTCCAAATCTGCATATGAGAAGAAGATGTGTTTAGGATGAACCGATTCCTTTGAATGAATGTCTGTTCTTTCCAGATGCTTAATTACCAGATGCTTAATGTTGTTGGCCGCTGTTCAGAATATTAGTTTGATAATTACCTAAAGACACACTGCCCTCTAGCGGACGCAATTCACCTCAATGTGCAGAACTGTCTCCCACTTCATACAGATATATACTGTAGTCTTGTTAAAGAAAACAGACAAATAAAATAGTGTGGGAATAGATGAAAACGTGCATATAACCGAAGTATTAAAGTTACTATAACTACAGCTGAAATTAAAAAAGAACGATTTTTTAAATTCCTAAAACATGTAACAACTTAACTATATATTTTTTTTATTTAAACGGAAAATAAAAATAATAAATAATATAAATAAAAGCTAAAAAAATACATAATAAATAATATCTAAAACTACATAAACTTAAATTAAAATAAAAAATCTAAAATTAAAATAAATAGGTAAAAGCTATTATTATATAAATATATAAGCTGTTCCTGTTGTGTCTGTATGTTAAAGAAGTTCAGACACCTTATTGTGTGTGACAGCTCTCAGTTTCACAAACCCACTCCTATACATGAGCATTTGCTCTGGATGTGATCGCCTCAGATGGTGCAGAGACAGACACTGAAACTGCTGACTTCTTTTCTTTTTTATGATAATTCAGCTATTTGGTGAGAATAATGTTCCAACACTTATCCACAATACAATGGGTCAAATGCAAAAGTTGTCCCTTCTCCGTTCACCAATTAAAGGGTCTGTTATCTAAAAAAGGTTTAGGATGAGCATGTACACGTGTGGTTTTCTCAAGGTTTTCCAGTATCTGAACATTTACGTCCCATGCAGCGGCTTCCTGTTGATAACTGACTGTAATCTGGAGTGTGTGCTGTCAAACGTCTGCATCTGCAGGAGCTTCTCCAGAAGTCAAACACTAAACATCTAAACACTGATTGTAAAATATTATAGGGAACTCTCTGGTTTAACAGTCAGAATTAGGATATTTATGAGTCATATAAAGTCACAAGCCAATTTAGAAAAAGTACAGTTTTCTCCATTTCGTTCTTAGTAATGTGTTACTAAGCTGTTGAGCTGTTGTGGTGAACAGACACTAGAAGAGGAAAGTCATTAGTCATAAAGAAATCCCTCAGAACAGCCCCTAACCTAATGTACAAGCTTCAATCAGGGCTTTTCACACAGCTTAACCATGACAACATGCAGAAATACTGACACAGACACAGAATAAACATATTAATATGCCTGCTGGGGAAGAACCGGGATAATATAACCCTGCAATGCCTATAATAGTCTGAAAAAGTCTATCTTTATAACAGTATAGCAGACTACTAATATAAAATACATATCAATATCAGTTTTCACTCTCTATCTCCCAATAGCATGTCTTAGTAAGATGATTTAAATGTTTAGTTTTATGATCAAAGGATGTGATTTGAATTTCTGTATGGATAATCAAGTAATCTATTGCTTCAGTTCAGTAAGTGTTCATCTTGAAATATTACTAAAAGTTATTCTTACATTGTGTCGTATGAAATATAATGCATACAGTTTTTACTGTAGGTTGATGTCAGCATGACGTGTGCTGTCAGACTGACCTGGGGTTATTTTACACTTTGATGTAATGCTTGGAATTTGTTGTTTAGGACTTTTTTGGTCTGTTTGTTTCTGAAAATAAAGTTAGTTCCACAGAAAAGTCCAACATTTTCCTGATGAAGTGAGAAAATGAGTGAGAAGTGCAACAGAAATGAGTCACTCACAGCTGACAGAATCTCAAACGGAGCACTGCTGACTTTACCTTCGAAGGGAATTCTGTAAGACATTTATTTAATGGAAGTTTTAAACTGTCCGAGTTGATGTGAGAGCACATCATTGCACTTTTACATCCTGCTTTTCCTGCGCACATACCTTTAGTTTATTACACGGCTCTCTAGAATACTTGATTCTGATTGGCTAGGCTGTAACAGATTCATTTTCTTATTTTTAAGCTAATCTAAGGATGATAACACAACACACTGTGAAGGATATCTTGCTGAATCACTTATTCTAAGTTCACACCACTTTCCAGATCAGTTTCCCTGCAGCCCCCTCAGTGCCGCCAACACAGGTTGGTTTGTTTTCTTGCTGTGGTTTGTTTTGGAAAAATCTTGATCTCCTACAGCCTCTCACCCAGCAGCGGCTGACACACCACCAGAGCAGCAGAGTAATGGATGGCTTATGGCCACTCGCACCTCCGTCTTCCTGCTGTGAATCTATCGCTGTGGTTGTTCTGAGCTTCAGTCTGTCATGCCGAGCATGGGTGTTAAACCATACTAAAACAGAGGTTACCCACACGGAAACACACTGTTTCTGATCCGTCACAAACGACAGCTAGGTCTAGTGTAACCGAAGGGGAAAAACCTCATGCACACATCAGCTATGCTTTATTTACCTGACCTATTTATGTAGCACAAGGGTTTCACCTCACTCGACTGATTAAAAGTCAACTACAAAAATAGAACTTGTGTCCTTTGGTTGTAAAACATAAAATTAAAGGACAAGCATGTTATGATTATTTATTTGATAATTTTATAATAATCAGCCAAGCATTATATAAAAGGTTATATTTTGACCATATATATATATATAAAGCTAATATATATATATATATATATATATATATATACAGTCGTGGCCAAAAGTTTTGAGAATTACATAAATATTGGAAATTGGAAAAGTTGCTGCTTAAGTTTTTATAATAGCAATTTGCATATACTCCAGAATGTTATGAGGAGTGATCAGATGAATTGCATAGTCCTTCTTTGCCATGAAAATTAACTTAATCCCAAAAAACCCGTTCCACTGCATTTCATTGCTGTCAATAAAGGACCTGCTGAGATCATTTCAGTAATCGTCTTGTTAACTCAGGTGAGAATGTTGACGAGCACGAGGCTGGAGATCATTATGTCAGGCTGATTGGGTTAGAATGGCAGACTTGACATGTTAAAAGAGGGTGATGCTTGAAATCATTGTTCTTCCATTGTTAACCATGGTGACCTGCAAAGAAACGCGTGCAGCCATCATTGCGGTGCATAAAAATGGCTTCACAGGCAAGGATGTGGCTACTAAGATTGCACCTAAATCAACAATTTATATGATCTTCAAGGAAAGAGGTTCAATTCTTGTAAAGAAGGCTTCAGGGCGTCCAAGAAAGTCCAGCAAGCGCCAGGATCGTCTCCTAACGAGGATTCAGCTGCGGGATCGGAGTGCCACCAGTGCAGAGCTTGCTCAGGAATGGCAGCAGGCAGGTGTGAGCGCATCTGCACGCACAGTGAGGCCAAGACTTTTGGAAGATGGCCTGGTGTCAAGAAGGGCAGCAAAGAAGCCACTTCTCTCCAAAAAAAACATCAGGGACAGATTGATCTTCTGCAGAAACTATAATGAATGGACTGCTGAGGACTGGGGCAAAGTCATATTCTCCGATGAAGCCCCTTTCCGATTGTTTGGGGCATCTGGAAAAAGGCTTGTCCGGAGAAGAAAAGGTGAGCGCTACCATCAGTCTTGTGTCATGCCAACAGTAAAGCATCCTGACACCATTCATGTGTGGGGTTGCTTCTCATCCAAGGGAGTGGGCTCACTCACAATTCTGCCCCAAAACACAGCCATGAATAAAGAATGGTACCAAAACACCCTCCAACAGCAACTTCTTCCAACAACAGTTTGGTGAAGAACAATGCATTTTCCAGCATGATGGAGCACTGTGCCATAAGGCAAAAGTGATAACTAAGTGGCTCGGGAACCAGAATGTTGAAATTTTGGGTCCATGGCCTGGAAACTCCCCAGATCTTAATCCCATTGAGAACTTGTGGTCAATCCTCAAGAGGCGGGTGGACAAACAAAAACCCACTAATTCTGACAAACTCCAAGAAGTGATTATGAAAGAATGGGTTGCTATCAGTCAGGATTTGGCCCAGAAGTTGATTGAGAGCATGCCCAGTCGAATTGCAGAGGTCCTGAAAAAGAAGGGCCAACACTGCAAATACTGACTCTTTGCATAAATGTCATGTAATTGTCGATAAAAGCCTTTGAAACGTATGAAGTGCTTATCACTAATAATTATATTTCAGTACATCACAGAAACAACTGAAACAAAGATCTAAAAGCAGATTAGCAGCAAACATTTTGAAAAATAATATTTATGTAATTCTCAAAACTTTTGGCCATGACTGTACATATATTAGCTTTCTTATTATAAATTACAGAATTATATATAATACTATAGTTACTTTTTATATTTATATTATAATTTAAAAATTATAAATAATTTATTTATATGTACAATATAAATAATATTTTAAATATAAAAACAATAATATATTGTATTCATATAGTATATATTTAAAATGTATTGTATAATGTACATATAAGAATTTATAATATAAATAAAACATATTCTTATTATTATAAATTATATAACCATATATAATCTAGTATATGTTCTATGCATTATATTTCAATATATATATAGGCCTATACACACACACACACACACACACACACATTACACTATATATAATTTAAAAAAAAAAAAATATATATATATACTTTTGTTCTATATTTTAAATATATAACAATATAATTGTAATAATTTATTATTTTTCTTTTGTAATATTATTATTTTTATATTTTTCTATACATGCACATTCTATGTATATTTGTGTGTGTGTGTATGTTTAGTTATATATATAATATACACAAGATTATATATGGTTATATAATATATAGTTTAAAAGCATATATATATATATATATATATATATATATATATATATATATATATACAGTACAGACCAAAAGTTTGGAAAATTACTATTTTTAATGTTTTTGAAAGAAGTTTCTTCTGTTCATCAAGCCTGCATTTATTTGATCAAAAATACAGAAAAAACTGTAATATTGTGAAATATTATTACAACTTAAAATAATAGTTTTCTATTTGAATATACTTTTAAAAAATAATTTATTCCTGTGATGCAAAGCTGAATTTTCAGCATCATTCCTCCAGCCTTCAGTGTCACATGTAACATCAGTCTATCACATGATCATTTAGAAATCATTCTAATATTCTGATTTATTATGAGTGTTGGAAACAGTTCTGCTGTCTAATATATTTGATGAATAAAAGGTTAAAAAGAACTGCATTCATAAAAAAAAAAAATCTAATAATATATATTCTAATAATATATTTTCTTTACTATAACTTTTTATCAATTTAACACATCCTTGCTGAATAAAAGTATTGATTTTATTTAAAAAAAAAAAATTACTGACCCCAAATTACTGACCAGTAGTGTATATTGTTATTACAAAATATTTATATTTTAAAAACATAGCTTTTTTTTTTTTTTACTTTTTATTTATCAAAGTATCCTTAAAAAGTATCACGTTCTGAAAAAATATTAAGCAACAGAACTGTTTCCAACTTTGTTAATGAATCATCATATTAGAATGATTTCTAAAGGATCATGTGATAATAATCCTAAAAATTCAGCTTTGCATCACAGAAATAAATGATAATTTAAAGTATATGAATTTTAAAAAAATTATTTTAAATTGTAATAATATATCACAATATTAAATTTTTTTCTGTATTTTTGATCAAATAAAAGCAGCCTTGATGAGCAGAAGAAAATTTTCAAAAACATTAAAAATAGTAATGTTTCCAAACTTTCCAAATATTTGTTTTAGTGAAAATTAATTGTCGATCATTTTTTTGTTTATCATCAATGTGCTTCCCGCCTACAATCGTGACGTCACAATGGCCTGCCCGTGACGCACGCTGAGTGAACGCGCTGCAGTGGCGCTAGAGAGTAAGCATTATTAAAACACGGCAGAGATGTCAGGCATTGTTTATGTTGCGTGCTTCGGGAGCTCGTTTAAACGCTGAAAATATCCTCGTCGTTCCTTTGTAACCACCGGAGTTCTGCTTTAGTCATCGCGAGGCGCTGAAGTCCCTATCCCCCGCTGTTATTTGTGGAGTGTGAGGTGTGCGCGAGTCTCAAGGAGCTCCAGGAGGACTGTGCATATTTATAAATGGACATATTTTAATATTTATCCATCTGCTCCGATACAGTAAGTGTTATATTTGACTGACAATTTATAATCTTGCAATATACACCCGACGATTCTTCAAAGTGCGTCGCTTCCCTAAATCGGCTGCGCGCTTCGACGCTTGGATAAGCTGGAGGACAGCGACTCCACACTGGACCACGGATCGAAGATTTGATTGATGTCCTCGTGAGAAACCCGAGCTGAAGATGTGGGTGAACCCTGAGGAGGTGTTGCTGGCCAGCGCGCTGTGGATGACCGAGAGAGCGAATCCTTACTTCATCCTGCAGAAGAGAAAGGGCCACGGAGACGGCGGAGGAGGACTCGCAGGTAACGTTACAGCCGTGATTACTCAATGAAGCGCGCGCGCTCCTGTCGTTCATGATGACAGCTGAAGCTCAGGTGTGTTCATTCATGCCTGTACTCTGTGGTGATCACTGAAAACAGATCCCTGAAAAAATGCTCTAGGATTTATGTTCAAACTATTTTCACTCCGATATTGCTAGTATTTTCCACAAAAAATACACAGAAACGGAAAGTAACACCGAATTAAATATCCAATTTCAATGAGTAAGACTGAAATTGTGTTTTCATATTAAAGCATGCTCTAATAATTTTTATTTGCATGTTCGAAAAAATTATTTATTTAATAGTATTTTAGCATTTTTCCGATTTATTAGTTATGTTATCAGCGTAATGTCAAAGTAACATGCATTTTAATATTTCATATTCATAATGTCTGCTTTTTGCTGTAGTGGCATGGACAAATTTGTGCAAGTTTGTGCAAAACTTGCTGATTCATGTTATTCTGCATATTTGACCATTTGTTCCTTTTTTTATTCTAAAAAAAAGAGAGAAAAAAATATTAAAATAGAATTTAAATGGACATTTAAAAAAATGATTTAATATTGATAGAAATTAGGTTTCCAATCAGTTCTACATAGTTGCCCTATATATATATATATATATATATATATATATATATATATATATATATATATATATATATATATAAGGATTGGTTTGTAAGTACAATTGTGCATAATATGAACCTACATGGATTTATATAGCATCATAATCATATTATTTCCATTACTGCTGTGAACAGGCTGTGCAGAGATGTATAGATGCATTTAAACACCAGAGATGGCTCATTATTGTTTCAAATGTTGCTGTGGTTGGCCAAATATTGGCTGTTTAATCAGCCTGGCTGATATATGCATCCAATAACCCAAAATAAAAGTCCTTCTAATGGGCTACTAGTGACCAAACAGGCTCAGTAAGGTTCAGTTTGTTCTCAGTGCCGCAGGGCGGGATACTGAGCTGGTTTTGATGTTGGATAATAATGTTTTATTGACCTCACCTGGTGACCTGACCTGTATTTATAGCTGGACAGGTGCAGTTATGTATTGTGTTCTCCTCTTTATCTCTGACTGAATGAAATTATGCTGGAGCCTTGAAGGGAAATTCTTGCACAACTCAGAGTGAATAGCAGAGATCGATGTTGTAAGAGCCGAAATGTCGCCAGTATTTGTGCAGATACCTCTTTGTGTCTGTCAGTGAGAAAAGACAGACGCAAAGCGTACTCTAGCGAAGGAAGATGATGTCATTGTTACATAAATGTGTGTCAGTGAGCCTTACACGGCCAGTCTTGGATAGCCAAAGTACTAGAAACTAACCCAATGTACATGTTTGTGTGTGTTTACATACATCCCAACTGATCAAATATTTTGTGAATTTTTATTCACACGTGAATTTTTATCAAAAGAAAAGTGGAATGGACAAAGACGATGTACGGTACTTGTGCATGACGATAATATGGGTTTCGAAACATTTTCTTATTTGTTTCTTTAAATGAATTGCATATTGTAGATTCATCCAATTTATTTTTCGTTTATGAAAACGCAAAATGAGAATCACAAATGAGATGATCTCATTATTGTCTCGCTTGTTTCTCACTTTTAGAGCTCTATGCTCAACAGCCAACTCATTTGTGGCATTTTATGAAAAACATTTGAGACAAAGTTGACGCTTTAGTGATCAATGCTTAAAAAATTGTGGTGAACTATGAAAGAGCAACCTTTTAGCAATCAGATTGTAAGTAGTGCCTTTTTACCTTCATAAAAATACTTCATTCCGATTTTTCGATGCCCAGAATGGTTTTACGAGATTGACTGATAATCGGTTTTACTGATATTTATGCTTTTTCCATAAATGGATATTGGCTTTGTAATATTGGATCCACCGATAAATGGAGAATTGCGTACAAGACTGCCACAAACCTGTTCACAGGTAAAGTAACTTGCTTTGCCTTAATAAATAAAGTTAAGCATAACTGTATTAAATCCTCATTAATGATGTGCATTACATAAAAGCTTGATATGTACGTAGTCTATGAAATAGAGACTCAGAGTTATCTGTCAAATCATGTCCCAGTGACATAATTTAATAAATTAAACAGGCTTGAATGAGTGCATGATGGAAATAAAAAAAAAGAAGTAAAACAATAAATAAATACAGGTTCTGCATCATGCAAATGATTGGTATTGGTTACAAAAAAAAAAAAAAAATTATCAGTCAGTCACTAATTTTCTTTCACTATCCAAAGGTCCAGTGCTTTACTCTCATCCAGTATGAGCCCAAACATCTTTTCTATGGCTAAATACAGATGAAGTAAACAGCCCTATTGAGTTTTTATGCCGTTCAATAAAGTTGTATCAGGTTGACGCTGTTTTTGTCGGAGCGGAGATGAATTCAATTGAGAGCAGAATTCATACTATATTTAGAATGAGAAGAGACAGCAATGAAATGTTCCTCCTATAACTTCTTATCCAAGCATCCTAATAAGACAGATTGAATTGTGTTTCCCTGTTGGCATATATGTAGGCTATATACTGTAGTACTCCCTACTACATTGGTCAAAGTGCACTCGACTGGACCTTCCATATGCAAATGGTTATTATGCAAAGTGCAGAATTTGTATATTTTATAGATACAATAACTGTTTGAATATTATTTTTAGTAATTTAGTTATGTACTTTACTTTTTTTTATGTTTTTGTTTTTTATTTATCGTTATCTTTACCTTATTAAATGTAAAAAAAAAATGTTTTAGTCATTTAACTACTTATTTTACTTCTCTTTGCAGCCAAGGCAACATTTCTGATTTCCATTTAAATTAATTTTACGTATTATTAATTATTAAGTTTATTATCCCTATTTTAATTTATTTCACCTTTATTTCTATTCACAAAATGTCTTTCTTAATAGTTTTAATTCTGTTGAACAAAACTGCAGACATTAATGCTGCCTAGATATATTTTAACATTTTAAAATGTATTGTTAGAGATGCACCAGTCGACCAGAATCAGACAGTTTTCCACATTAATTTCACAAATGAAAATCGTTCCAATTACAGCCAGAGCTTATTGTTACAGTTCGTTTTCAGTTCAGCTCAGTTTAGTAGGTTTGCAGCATACTCTCTCAGACATTTAACAATTCACAGCTGGCATGCGTAAACAATCATTTGAATGCATATAAATCTAAATTTAAAATAACCAGTCTAGCTGACCATCAGTTACCATTAGAGGAAGAAGAATTTAAAAATGGAATTGCTTGGGGAATAAAATATCATTTTGACCTATTTTTAAGCATCTGGGAACATGATATCTTCGGCCAGATGGTAACAATTCAAAAGTAATGAATAGATCCATGTTTTTGAAAGAATCGAGTGAGTCAGTGATTCAGTAACACATTCATAAAGACAGTCACTTGCATTGTTTCTGAATGAATCAGCCATTTGAATGAATCAGTTGAATAAATGACTCTCTCATTAAAACAGTAATTTGCTGCCACCTATTGGTGGTTTGGTTTCATATTTAAAAGTATCATTGCATTTTTCCCGAAATTTATTGTTTGTATGTAAAAAAAAAAAAATATATATATATATATATACAATCTTATAAAATTATTTATGCATTTGAAATTTTGCGGTGTAAATGCATTTATGGTTAGCTTCATCAAACAGTCTGTGTAAATGCATCTAATGCCACTTCAGTGTTTGTTGATACTGATTTCAATTGAATGGGACTCCCAGGCACTAATTTTTACCTCCTTCTAGTCACAGATTATTTTTACAGCACTTTATTTTGAGAGTTGTTCAAGATTTCATTATGTAAATGTTTTTTGCGTTGGAAAAAAAGTAGAGTTTTGTTTGTATATGCTGCCAATTATAGAAATAAAATGGGTATTGGCAGGTCACACTTTAAAAAAAGGGGGAAATCGGAATCAGAATTGTTTTATCCAAATCACTTATTAAAAACGAAAACCCTACAGTCTCATATCATTTTGCCTGTATTTGTCATGAAGTGTGAAGGGATTTCACACGCTTGAAATCTAGTGTGATTGCACCTTAATATAAAATAGAAAGTGTTTAAATAGAAAATGATTTTGCTACTGTGTAACTGTGTAGTGAATTTGAGCTGAAGTTTATGAATAATAATTCTGGCAGGCATTGCTTAGAAACCTTTTGGGACTGTCCAGTCATGCAGCTTAATTTGATCTAAGAATAGAATATTTAATATTTATTGTAGAAGGAATTGAAATTAAGTAATTTTTTTATCAGTAATATTCAGTATCAGTAATATTTTTTTTATATTATGATGCTTAATGCTATGTCATGAAATATGTCAAATATTTGTCAGAAGGAAGTTGTTTTGTTCCGTGTGTCAAAAAAACTGGAAATACTGGAAGTGGAAAAGGTTCATCACAGCATGAGCTGAATGTTGTTGATGTGCACGCACACTCTTAACCAGCGACTGAAGAGATCATGTGATCCTTACAGTATTCTCAGATCTCTGCTCTCTTGTTCTGCAACCAAGGAAACCGTGGCTCATCCGACCAAATGAAAGCAGGAACAGAAAGTCATGTGTTCAGGAGGGAGATGTTATTTCACATCTGAGCTCCAGCAGAAACGGGAAGTCATATTTGTTTGGAGGATCCTGATTCTCACATTTAAGTCTGGCAAAGTCTGTGGTGTAAAAAACGGCTACTTGTACAGTATGTTCACCTTCCTAATGCACTCTCCTGCTCTTATTGTGCATGATTCATCAATGCTAAATGTACTTTTCATGCTCAAACTGGCTGAACCTGCCCAATCCGCACTGGAATCATGGTGAAACCGTGTTGCAGGTTTTGAAGCGCTCCTCCTCTGATCTGCAGGTTTTGCAGGTGTCTTCATTCGTCGTGTCTGATGCTCTGATAGAGATGTTAGCACATTCTCAGCGGTTGCAGGCTCGCCCAGGGGGTTTACAAACAGCAGCTCCATGTGTTTGTTTGCGAGCCAATCTACACACAGTTAGACTATCATTTTGAAGCTGTATCTTAGAGTGTTTCTGTTTTTTGAAGATGTATACATATATACACACACTACCATGTAAACCTTTGGAGACTGTAAGTTATATATTTAATGGTTTTGAAAGAAGTCTCTTCTGCTCACTGAAGCTGCATTTATTTGATCAGAAATGCAGTAAAAATGGTTATATTGCAAAATATTATTTCAATTTAAAATGATCGTTTTCTATATGAATATATTGTAAACTGTAATTTATTCCTGTGATCAAAGCTTTATTTTCAGCATCATTCCTCCAGTCTTCAGTGTCACGTCAAGTCTTACTGACCCCAAACTTTTGAATGTTAGTATATACAAATCAAAGAAAAAAATGTAAAATGATGATGATGATTATTATTATTATTATTCGGGAACCATAATTTTGGCCAAACAGCCATAGTAACCAAGCAGCCTGAAAATCTTTAATGCAAAAACTAAAATGAATCACTTCGTTGAAACAGACAGTTTGAATTTTGAATTAACAAAATTAACCAACCGTAATACCATTTTTGCTGCTAAAACTTAGATCAGGGACAATACCAAATCCTGGTTTTCTTAATGCTCTCATGCCTGCGAGTCCCAGGACAAGGGTCACAGGATCACAACACGAGCCTAATGATGTGGTCATTATTGATTTCTTAACTTTATACTCAAACTAAAATGAGTAACTGAAACTAAATAAATTTTTTTTAAAAACACAGATATTTCCAAGTAGTAAAAAACGAAGCTGAAAATTAGAAAAAAATATTTAAAATGCACTTGAAAAATATATAAATCTTTTTTTTTTTTTTTTGTACTGTATTGTTGATTTAGTCTATTGTAGGCTACTGATCTCCAGCGGTCACTCTGAGTGTATGTTGTCTGTTTTCTCACAGGTCTGCTGGTTGGTACTCTTGACGTGGTGCTGGACTCGAGCGCCCGTGTGGCCCCGTACAGGATCCTCTACCAGACCCCCGATTCCCTGCTTTACTGGACCATCGCCCACGGTAACATATTCGCTCTCATCCGCTCGCTGCCGGAGCATTACCTCATGCCCCAGTGCCTCTAAAGTGCAATCTGAACTGAAGTCAGAAATCAATGTCCACTTTTCTTTCAAACGCTGCTCAACTGAACATGATGTTCTCTCACTCTCTCTGCTTTTAAAGTTCAGTTTAGATGTTGAAAACTTCAATGTAGGAATCAGTGTTTTAGCCAAGACGGTGTTTGTTATTATTCTGTATTGGTGCAGGATTAGGAAGAGTGGTGATGTGCAATTAAGAGCACAGAGTAACACAGTGAACTGAAACAAAACGGATTGTGTTACAGCATTTTTACATTGGTAGATAGATTTTGCTCAGGCCTACATAAAATTAATTTCATGTTAAGAAATATAGATTAGTTGAAAAAAAAAAAAATCTATTGCACAACTATTGTTACTGCATCTGTTGCTCTATTTATTTTATTTATAGTTTTAACTTAATATATTTTCATTTAAATTCTATTTTTAGTTTACCTTTTATCTTCTAAATCTGAATACAAATAAAATTAATTTAAACGTTACGTCTAATTGATAAACAATGGCAAGTAGCCTTTAATGTTTTTTCAGTTAAGTAAATACTGCTGTAAAAAAAGACAGAAAAACTGTTAATGAATAAATAGATTCTGCTAAACAATTATTGATATGGTAGATATTTGTGTAATAGTAATTTGTTAATTACATATTTTACTGCAAATTAATAATTATAAATAAATACATACACACACACATATGGTCTTTTTTTAAAGCAATATAAATATCATATCATTAATAAACGAGTCAGTGGAAATACTGACGAATTTTCATCAATCTCAATGCTAATTTCTGTACCACTACAATAATTAACTTGATATCGAGCCTCTTAACTATTACACTATTTAATTTAATATTTAACAAATATTACTTTTAATCATAAATAAAAATGAACTGATTTAAATATTATTGCAAATTAATAATTCTAAATGAATAATACATTAGAGCCATTTTAGGAGCATTTTGCTTTTAAAAGACAATTAAGCATTTCTAAAATAAAATAAAATAAATTTTTCAGTAAATAAAAGGTGCTGGAAGTTTTTTTTTTGTATCCGATTTGTGGAGGCATATTAAAGCTTCAAAAGTTGTTCTAGAGTTGTTCAAAAGTACATATTTAAAAAACCTCTTTAAGGGATGTTAAACACAACCTGGAGTTGAATACAAGATGAATATATCAGTAAGATTTGTATGGTCCTCCCAAAGTATTCATCATCATAGCATTGAGCTCAAGCCTCGAACATTATGTGTGAAGTCAAAAGCAAGCGCTGGCTTCCCAGAGGAGCGGAGAGTGCTCTGATTCTGAGCTAATCTGCTTTACAGGCGACTGCGAATGCTGGTTCATATTTCACAAGCTGTTGCTTTGCTAGCTGCAAGCCATTTGGTAAAGCTGTTTATTTAAGACCAGAGACCCGTTTGCCTCTTCTGTGATGTGCATATGTTCTGTGAAAAGTTTTGTGTGACTGTGCATAGGCGCTTTTTTATTTTTAAATGTATTTTCTAGAAATAATCCTAGGCTAGTGCATCAGCATTTTGAGACTGATGCTAAAATAAAGAACTTAATACATTTATAATATGTGTAATTAATTTAATATATGTAATTTAATAAATGCTTAGTAATAAAAATGCCTATACTATAAATGTAAAATTTTAATATTAATTTTAAATTTATTATTTAATATTAATCTTATTATTTGTGTTTACTATTTAAATATATTGTTGGTTAATTTTATATATATATGTGTATATATATATATATATATATATATATATATATATATATATATATATATATATATATATATATATATATATATATATATATATATATATATATATATATATATATATATATATATATATATATATAATAAATATATATATATATGTGTGTGTGTGTGTGTGTGTGTGTGTGTATATATATATATATATATATAGTAATTTGTCAGACATCAAAAATTTTATTCATTTAATATCATTATTAATATTTTATATTAAAGTTACATGTATATAGATATAATAAATATAATAATAAGATTACATTTAATATATTTAATATAAATTGTTGGTTGTCAGACAATATAAACAGCTAAATTCATTTAATATTATAAATTTACACAAATTATAATATTATTATAAATATATTAAAAAAACCATATTATTAATATTTAATATGAGATTTCACGCACGTATACATATATTAAAGCTTAATATTAAATATAAATTTTAACACTTTGTAATGAATTCAACCTTCATATTCATCTGGAAGAAGGAGGCGGGAACCGGCGGACAATCAAACGAAACTTTAATAACAAAATAAAAACAAAACACAACTAAAAGCCCAGGCCTGGTCCTCTCTCGTCCTTCACTGTCGTCGCTCCAGTTTTATATCCTTCCATCTCCTCCGTGGGACTCGAGACCGGCAGTGGGTCGCAGGTGTCACTGATTTGCCCAATCATTGCCGGCCTCACTCCTTGTTCCCACATCCCTCGGCCCCGCCCCACTCGCCACACACTTTTTTTAATTGCTGTTTTTTTTTTTTGGTGAATTTTGGTTAAACAGCAAATTAGTTACAATAGTTAGTTTTTTTTTTAATAATTGTGTATTTCCCTCTGTACATAATTGCGGGACACTTGTCACAGAACAATCTTAACCAATCATGTGTCTTGCCAGTAATGTGCTTGATTTATTATCTGAGGAGAGCTGTGCTAAAACAGAGCTAATTAAATAAAGAACCCGAACCCGACTGCTGTTCAGTTCTGAGCAAATGAAGTCGCTGCGGAAATTCATTAATGTGAATGTGTGGATTAGTATGATTTGATAACGCAGAGGTATTTGTTTCTGGCAGGGAGCTCTCGTAAGGAGATCACGGAGAACTGGGAATGGCTGGAGCAGAATCTGCTGCAGACGCTCTCCATCTTCGAGAACGAGAACGACATCACCACCTTCGTCAAGGGCAAAATACAGGTGACACATTAGCGTTTCAAACACGCTATTCATTTCATCGGTGCTTAAGTGCTTACACGTGTCTGTCTGTTTGCTTGTGTGCAGGGCATTATAGCCGAATACAACAAAAGCCATGATATCAGAGAAGATGATGACACGGATAAGTTTAAGGAGGCCATCGCTAAGTTTCGCAAGCTCTTCGTCATGCCGGAGGAGGAGAAGCTGGTCAATTATTACTCCTGCAGCTACTGGAAGGGCAAGGTGCCGCGGCAGGGCTGGCTGTACCTCAGCATCAACCACCTCTGCTTTTACTCCTACCTGCTCGGGAAAGAGGGTGAGTACTGCTCGCGATGGATATGAAGTGCAACAACACATCAGGTTACCTGTTCCAATTGTATCTATTGTGATGTATTCTTTTGTTGTTTTAAAATAAAGGAATCACAGTTTTGAATTAAAAATGTCAGCAAATGTTACAATTAAATAAAAGCTAAATGACTAATTCACAATATAAAAAAATATATAATAGTATATCAGTGATATTGAAAAATAACACTGGTGAGTAGTTATTGACTTGTACACACTGCAGGTAAATTCTGTTGTGAGTTCATCTTTTAGTGCTTAATCCTGTTCTGTTCACACACAGTTCAGTGATTTACACATGCTACAAACTAATTAACTCCTGAAAAATGCAGGTAATGGCAACCATATTTACAGAAAATCTACACAGTGTGAGGAGCTGAACTGAACAGCTTGTTGTTATTGACATATTTAAACACGTACCACAGTTGTGGTGCAATAAATCACAGGAAACGAAGTACTCCTTGACTCAGTGTTGCCAGATATTTCTATAAAAATGTTAAATAAGATCCAAGCGCGTTATCTTGGATATAAACCAAATTAACTACTGAAAATGGATCGCTTTATTAGCTGAACTGAGCATAAACAACAAGCACAAAGACGCTTAATAAGCAGTGTTTATTAAAAGAGGACATGGCAACCCTCCAAGAGACCACTCTGCAGAGCAGCCTTCCCAACTCTCCAACCAAACATGACGGCTTTGTTGACAATAGTTTAGTTAAAATCACAGAACATAATTGTCTTTGGTCGTTGTAATATTACTTTTGTAAAAAATAGCGGATACCAAACGTGCAAGACGGGAAACCTTTGCAGGTTACATTGCAGTTTTGAGAGCGAGTTCTGTTTCATATACACACAAAACTGTAATTTAGGGGATTCACTCCCATATTTAGATGCGGTCGTCACTCCTGACTCAGTGTGAGTACCGGTTTGTTTCAGCTAAGCTGGTGATCCGCTGGGCCGACATCACTCAGCTGGAGAAGAACGCCACGCTGCTGCTCCCAGACATGGTGCGTGTCAGCACACGCTGCAGCGAGCACGTCTTCTCCGTCTTCCTCAACATCAACGAGACCTTCAAACTCATGGAGCAGCTCGCCAACATAGCCATGAGACAGCTGCTGGAAAACAAGGGCTTCGAGCAGGACCGCTCTCTGCCCAAACTCAAGAAGAAGTCGCCCAAGAAAGTGTCAGCCCTCAAAAGGTGTGTGACTTCGGGGATAATAAAGTTGACCTTGACCTTGACCTTGACGATAAAGTAGATCAATCAAGATCAAGTGATGGTAGAAAACTGATATTAGGAGTTGAAATAATGTATATGTAATAATGTGTATATGTGTGTGTGTATATATATATATATATATATGTTTATATGTATGTTTTTGCACTGATGCAACATTTGTCAATTTGCTGCAGATTAATCTTTTGAAATTTTTTCCATAAAGTGTAAAAATAAATCTGTTTATTTAAAAGAAGAAACTTGTTTAAATATTTATTTAAATTTGATTACTCTGATTTAGTTATTTATCTAAATTATTTTATTAAATAAACTCCTAATGAAGTATTATTTATTTGTGCAGAGTTTATTTCAGTAGATTATCAAAAATAGACATCACTAGTTGAATCACGTGCATTGAATTTAATTTCTTGCAAAAAAAATCATTATAATTGCTATAATTATAGCGGTATATACTGTTACTGTGAAATAAATGTCAATAAAAAATTTGAAATAAATGTAAATTAATTAATAAATTCAAATCAATTTAAATAAAATAAAAATCATTTTTAGGTTAGATAATATAGACTTGTATTTATTATATTTATATTTTTATTATATTTCAATATTTTTTAATCAAGATACATTTACTTGAGAAGCTAAATTACTTGTGATATCAAGTATATGATAAGGGTGCACGATAAATATATCGGCTGAACCGGCTTTACTGACGAGATGCGCATTAATTATCGGCCGATATTTATTGTTTAGCATTAACTCACTTTATTTTACTGTAAAACAAGTTAATAATACTGAATATAAAATATTTTTCCATTGAGGTCAGTCACAGAACAGCTGCATATTGAATTTCTTAGATAATATCAGAAACGTAAGTCCGATTCCTACAGTAATTGTCTTAAAAATGGCAGCTGAAATACAAAATAGTGAATGGCCATCTGTCATCTGTGTGAAATTGAGAGTAGCAAATCCTTGTGTGTGAGCTAAGAGGATTATGTGAAAACACTTTGACATGCATTTCCACCAGTTTTATAGCAAAGTGGCAGTATTGTAGAATTTTAGGAAACTTATAGCAGCCTTTTTCATTATTATATTGTTTTTGTGACTTCAGGGACTTGGATGCCAGGGCTAAAAGTGAGCGATACCGGGCACTTTTCCGCCTGCCGAAAGACGAGAAATTGGACGGCCACACAGACTGCACACTGTGGACCCCCTTTAACAAGATGCACATCCTTGGACAGATGTTCGTCTCCACTAATTACATCTGCTTCACCAGTAAAGAGGAGACCACCTGCGGTCTGATTATCCCACTCAGAGAGGTGCGTCACACCTGCCACTTAATAAGCACAGGAGTACACAGCATGCACATTAAACATTGTTTTATCCTGCATTCTCTGCAGTGTTTTACAATCCAATCAGTTCTTGCAACATAAAGACATTTTTTATATTTCATTATGGCACATTGAGGACATAAAATGAGTTGTGAGTGGCGTTTTGCATCTTTCTTCACTAGGTGACCATCGTCGAGAAAGCCGATAGCTGTAACGTCCTTCCCAGCCCCTTGTCAATCAGCACCAAAAACAAAATGACCTTCCTTTTTGCCAACCTCAAAGACCGGGACTTCCTGGTGCAGAGGATCTCAGACTTCCTGCAGCAGACCACCTCCAAAATCTACTTTGAGCGGGAAATCACAAGCAGCCTCAGCAGCTCAGACGACGAGGTGGGAACAACAATGTTTATTTGTCTATTGGTGTTTATTCCTAGAAATATTTCTAGATTTATAGTTTTAATATATATATATATATATATATAGACAGTACTGTTCGAAAATTAGAGATCATTTAGAAATAAATCGTGGTAAAAATGGGATGTAAGGATGCATTAAATTGAACAAAAGTGAGAGTTATAGTGTTACAAACGGTTTCCGTTTCAAATAAATGCTGTTCCTTTGAATTCTCTGGTTATTTAAAAGAAGAAAGAAGTCTCTTCTGCTCACCAAGGCTGCATTTATAATTATAAAAATGCGGTAAAAACAGTAATATTGTGAAATGTTTTTACGATTTAAAATAACTGTTTTCTATTTCAGTATATAGTAAAATGAAATTTATTCCTGTGATCAAAGATGCATTTTCAGCATCATTACTGCAGTCTTCAGTGTCGCTTGATCATATTTTTTTTTATGTATACAAAGTTCAGAAGAACAGCATTTATTAGAATATATTTAGTGTAATCTCTAGCGTCTTGTGCTGTGCTGTGTGTGTAGGTGTACTCCTGCAGTCCGCAGCGCAGCGTCCTCAGCTCTGAGGGAGACAGTGACAGACAGTTCAATCTCAATGAGAGCAGGGTTCCCACTGCAACACAGGCCCTGATGACCATGTACCGCCGGCGCTCCCCGGAGGAATTCAACCCCAAACTGGTACAGCACCATTGCTTTTAGCACTGTTTACTGAGAGCAGGGATGGAGAAGGACAGGAACTGATGAGGATAGAAATGTGTCCTGCCAAATACTGCAAGGGGCTGTGTATTATAGTCATTTTACCATGGCTAAGAGCTGTGCCTTAAACGCAGTTAAATCACTGCTATGCATGACCTTGAGTGGCTGCTTGATTGTATAAAACAACAGGAAGACACCAATGTCAAGTCAATGGTTATTGGCTGTTGACAAACAACATAGCATTTTGTTCAAGTGTTTTGTTCGTGTTATGTTAGTGTCAGTGAAATACAATAATAGTTTTTTTAATATTTTGAGTTCAGTTTTATTTTTATATTTTGAATCCTTTTCAATTTTTAGTAATTTTGGTGTCATTTTTATGTTTTTTTAAATGTCTATATATTTTTTTTTTATTAAATTAAGTTTTATTTATTTGTTTTAGCTGATTAAGTTTGTTATTTTAGTATTTCAAATGGAACTAAACCTTTTTTTTTGTTGCCGTATTGAATGTTGGTTTTCCCATATTTTATTTTTATAATAAAGTATAATAATATGATTTACAAAAAAAAAATTAACATTTATTTTCATATTTCATTTCAGCTATTGTTTTATTTCAAGTAATAAAAGTGTTTTTAGTTTTAGTTCTATATGGTGTGGTTACAGGTGTCTGTTTCTCAGCATTTGCACGCACCTCATCCAGTCAGAGTTCAAAGGCTGGAGTCAGATGCAGGTCATTGTGGTTAAAGCACATACTTTAGTAGGACACACACAGGAAATGCACCTTATGAGAATACCCTGCAACAAATGACCTGAAAAATCTGCTTATCCAAGTCAGCTTTTATATACATTAAATGCACCACATTTAAAATTTCAGAATAGAAAGTGAATGAATAGAAACCACAAGTCTCTGGCTTCGCTTCTTTGCCAAGTCAAAGTTTCCTTCATCAGCCCTTCTGAAGATGAAGTCGAGACAGTGGCAGTGATGAGATGCACTCTTTACACTCGTATGATTTCAGGCTAAAGAGTTTCTGAAGGAGCAGGCCTGGAAGAATCACTTCAGCGAATATGGCCAGGGAGTGTGTATGTATCGCACAGAGAAGACCAGAGAGCTGGTGCTGCAGGGCATCCCAGACAACATGAGAGGAGAGCTCTGGCTCCTGTTTTCTGGTGAGTCATGTGTCCCACAGCTGCCTCAAAACTCCTCTGGATTCATGTTATTAATAACTAATCAGATAATCGGCCATAGCAGAATAATCATATCACCTAATCATATCACCTTCTGTCTACTGATCTTGTGTTGTTGATATCAAATAGTCTGTGACCAATTAATTTCTACACGTTTATCTGTCATTTGGTTGAAGCTAATCAGATTAGATGGATGTCAACATGGACAAGTTGTGTTGACGGCTTTCTGAGAAATACATTATACATCAGAATACATTAAATATGGTTTATGTGGACCATGATGTGTTTTATGCAGCCAATAATTGTCTAATTAAATTAATACTAAAACAATCATTTAAAACAATTGAAATAATATCATTTAAAAATGTCTAACATTTTTGTTGGTAAAAACATAATATAATAATGAAAAAAGAAAACGATGATGTATTTTTTAAGCAAAAATGTGCAAAGAAAATGGAAACATGACTCAATAGTTATTTAAAAAATGATTAAATTAAAATAAAAAAACTTAAATGCATTTTAAGTTCGATTTTAAGAAAATGAAAAGTAAAAGGAAATTTGACCCAGACTACGTTAAATAGGGTTTGCTCAGAGTATGAGGTGTTTAATGCATTAAATTATTTTCTAAATAAATAAAAAATAAAGAAACGTGTTGGTAAAAATAACCATTATAAAATAAACAATAATACATTTTAGGTTTGATTTTAAGAACATTTTATTGTACTTCTATGCAAGAATCAATAATCAGCTCTGATTATGTCCTGATTGCAAAACCAGCCACGGCACTAGACTTTGTATTTGTATTTGTATCTCTGTTTTACATGTGCCTTCACCTGTTTGTTTGTTTTTTTTGTGTGGTTGTTTTGTGGTTCAGTGCACATACCTGTTTGTCTAAAACAGCACTGCTTCCTGTTTGTTAGATGGGAGCACATTACGGTACTCTGAAGAGTCAGACTTATGCACACTTGAATCACATGACTGTACAAGCACACTTCTGCTGTAGAAAACAAGAGCTGCCTTGTTTCCCTTCACAGTTGTCTGCATTAGCCTTAGAATACTGCTAATACTTGTTCAACTTCAAGAGGACAGTTTAACTAATGCAGTTTTAACTATCATAACAAGTAGCTAATGAAGTACAGAAGCAATGAGCAGGTTGGAAACTGCAAGCTGCAAGTTGGAACCAAATGTACATGGTATTTTAATATGATGGTACGTGTTTGTTCAGACTTATGTTATATATATATATATATATATATATATATATATATATATATATATATATATATATATATATATATATATATATATATATATATATATATAAATATATATATATATATATATATATATAAATATAGTAATTTTTAATTTATTTTTTGATCTGAAAATATTATCTGAATGGTTTGTATCAATTTGAGCTGTTGATTATTTGATGGGTTTGTTGTTTATCTGTATGTTGGTGTGTTCAGGGGCGATTAACGAGATGGCCACTCATCCTGGTTATTATGAGGATCTGGTGGAGAAGTCGATGGGGAAATATAATCTGGCCACCGAGGAGATCGAGAGAGACCTGCACCGCTCTCTTCCAGAGCACCCGGCCTTTCAGAACGAGATGGGCATCGCTGCCCTGCGTCGAGTCCTCACTGCGTACGCCTTCCGCAACCCCAACATCGGCTACTGCCAGGTACCATCCACAGCAACACACCCCCCGCAACACATGCCCCCGCAGCCCCCTCAGAATGCCTGTCTGTCATCTTCTGCAGGCCATGAACATCGTGACCTCCGTCCTGCTGCTGTACGCTAAAGAGGAAGAGGCCTTCTGGCTGCTGGTGGCCTTATGTGAGCGCATGCTTCCCGACTACTACAACACCAGAGTCGTGGGTGAGCTCCGGGAGCATCATTTACAGTATAGCACAGTTTGTGACAGAAACTTCCTCTCACTCGAGTCACTTCAGCAGTATTTCTCCATTTCAATTCATAAAACTATCATCAGATACACACAAAAACTCACTCAATATATTACAAAATAAAATACAATAATATAAAATGGACTCACCATGACCCAATGGAAGAATTTAGTTTGACAAGTGTTATTGAATAGAATGTAGTCCTCAAAGTAATAATAATAATAATAATAATAATAATAAATTGCATTTATTCCATGTTTTTATTGTAATAGTAAACCTTTGTTGTGCAGCAGTTTGTTTGCCAAAAAATAAAAGGAATCGATTCATTTTCTTCTGATTACATTTTAAAAGATTAATTAAGTTGTTAATGTGTAATGCTTTTGTTTGATTACCAACACTTTGGATAATAAATGTATATCAAATAATAAATCCAGAAGAAATTAAAACAGAAATTGTGAAGAAAATTGTATATATATGTTCTTCAAAAATGTATATATTCATATATATATATATATATATAGAGAGAGAGAGAGAGAGAGAGAGAGAGAGAGTACTATTTTTGTTCAAAATTAATTTAATTGATTATACATGCTTTTTGATTATTACAATTTAATTAAACCATTAAAATGGAATCCAGAAAAATGAAATTTCAGAATTTATATAAAAATATATTTAAAAAAATAGAATGTTTTTCATAGGGCCTTATTATTGTAAAATATGTGATAACTTATTAAACTGTTGAAGTTTAAATGGAATCTCGAAAATTTTGAGTGGAAAGCACAGAATTTGGGAAATTTGGAATGTGAGATTTAAAAAATCTCAGTATTTCATATGGCTCTAAAAAAATATTTTTATTAAACTTTTAACATAAATTGATGTTAAATTGTGTATGTTTCATGATTTGATTAATTGGAAAATGCAGAAAAATACAACCGATTTCATAGTGCAACGCAAAAACCAGGAAGCTGTGTGAGCACTGTGTGTGTGTGTGTGTGTGTGTGTGTGTCTCAGGTGCTCTGGTGGACCAGGGTGTGTTCGAGGAGCTGGCTCACGTCTACGTTCCTCAGCTGTACGACTGCATGCAGGCTCTGAGTGTCATCTCCACCATCTCTCTGTCCTGGTTCCTCACGCTCTTCCTGTCCGTCATGCCCTTCGAGAGCGCCGTGGTGGTGGTCGACTGCTTCTTCTACGAGGGCATCAAGGTCATCTTCCAGCTAGCGCTGTCGGTGCTCGACGCTAACATCCATCAGCTGCTGAGCTGCAAAGATGACGGAGAAGCCATGACCATCCTGGGCAGGTAAGACAACTGCATGCTTCTGAATACGTGTAGTACATGTATGTTGTGGTATGCTGCCTAGTAAGTATGTGTAGTATTCTGCATATGTACTGTTCGGCAAAGTCATGTGTTGCATACAATGTAGAGTATATACTGTACTGCGAATTTAGTGCATGTTGCACACTGCATAGTGAGTATATAGTCTGTTATCACAGTTTTTTTATGTTCCAAGGTGATTATATGCTGCATACTAAATAATCTATGCACTGCACTGCACATTTAGTATATGTAGCATACTATATAGTGAATATATGTAGTCTGTAAGCACAGTTTATTAATGTTGTGCGCTGCAAAGTGAGTATATTCTGCATACAATAAAACGCATGCGGTATAATGCACATTTAATGTATGTAGCATACTACAGTATGTAGTTAGGACATATAGTCTGTACTATATGTGTATGTAGCGAACTACATAGGAACTATACTGTAATATATGTGTATAATGTACTACACAGGGACTATACTGAAATATATGTGTATATAGAGTGTATTTATATACAGTAGTATACTTATTGAATAGCAGGATCTGTGTATGACCGTGCTGATTTTCTTCGATCTGCTTACAAATGCGTGTGCGTGCTTGTGTCTGTGTGTTTTAGGTATCTGGACAGCGTGACTAATAGGGACAGCACTCTTCCGCCAATCCCTCATCTTCACTCTCTCCTGACGGATAACAGGGATCCGCATCCTGAGGTGGACATCTTCAAACTCGTGCGCATCTCCTACGAGGTCCGTTCATCTCAAGTTCTGGCCTCGTCTTTTACAAAGTGTGTTTTCATGGGTTCTGTCTGTGTCGTATTGCATGTCTGCTGATGTTCACTGTGATCTGCAGAAGTTCGGCTCTATCCGGGCGGATGTGATTGAGCAGATGCGTTTCAAACAGAGGCTGAGAGTGATCCAGGCCATCGAGGACACCACCAAACGCAATGTGGTAAGCAGACACTCTCCGTACTGACACTCGTGTTTCATTAGCACTCAGGCAGAGGATCTGGGAGTTTCTTCTCTTGGGCTCATGCGCTGGTTTTGCAGGTGCAGACCATCGTGACGGAGACGCCCTTCAGCATCGATGAGCTGGAGGAGCTTTATACTCTCTTTAAGGTCAGTCACATGATGAGGTCATGAAGCAGCCAGTGACATCTACACTGAGAGTGTGTGCTGTGATTTATGATGATGACTCTTCTGTACACAGACTGATGGATGCAGTGTGTGTGTTTATATATTGCAGTTGCTTGAGTTTTTATTAAAGATAAATCATAAGCAGTTCTTCAGGACTTCAGTGGCTCTCATTGGCACAGAAAGCACCCTGAGGGTTTCCCTGTGTCTGGATCAAAGCCATTTCTGTCCCAAATGTGTCGCTAGTTTAAAGAAATAAAAAATGTCACAGAAAATGGCTTTTCTCAACAAGTTACGCCACCTAGCTGGAGTAAAGCCATTTTAATATTTTAAAATGTATTATTATTATTATTGACTTTATGATCATAGTTTATAAATTGATATATTGATTAGTATTGATAATATATTGATAATATTGATTAGTATAATTCACAAAATAATAATAATTTGAATAATTGTATTATTTTTGACTTATTTTAATGAAAATGTCATTTAATAGTTCTTGCTAAATCATTTTTAATTAATGGTTTATTAATGTATATTGTGTTTTATACAGTATTTTATTGTTTTGCCTATATTTAATTGTGCTTGCTAAATATTTTTAAATGTATTATTATATTTAGTATATGTAGCATACTACACAATACTGCAAATTTAGTATATGTAGCACACTATATAGTGAATAAATGTAGTCTGTAAGCAGTTTATTAATGTGGTGCGCTGCAAAGTGAGTGTATTCATGTAATTGCATATTTAATGTATGTAGCATACTGCAGTATGTAGTTAATAATTAATACATCCAAATTAGTTAAAATATTTCATAATGTATATCATTAAAAAATATTATGCAATATTTGTATTTATTGGTGTTTTATTATTATTATATGCTATGATTTTTCTTGTTGTTGTTTTATTGTGATTATTTTGGTCATATTTAGTGGTACTTTGAATAAATCTGAATCCAGCTCATCCAGCCACACTTGTGTTCCAGCTCAAAACATACAGTCTGTTGAGGCAAACAATTTAATAAAAGGATGAAACACATTCACATTTAAACATACATGCTCCATATCCGTTGACTTTATAAGGTGAATATCAAGACCTGTGCTTGTAACTGTGACCCTCAGGCTGAGCACCTGACCAGCTGTTACTGGGGCAGCACCAGTGACCCCAGTAGCCGTCACGACCCGAGCCTGCCGTACCTGGAGCAGTACCGCATCGATCTGGAGCAGTTCAAAGTGCTGTTTGCGCTGCTCTGCCCCTGGGCCGGTGGCACACACACAGACGACCTGGCCCTGCGCGTCTTCCGTCTGCTCGACCACAACGCAGACGCACTCATTAACTTCAGAGAGTTCATCAGCGGCCTCAGTGAGTGCACTTTATCATGACCAATCCCACTAAAAGATTATGAGGACACATGCATTATGTAAAAATAATAATAATGTGCACAGTGTTAGTGGTATGTTTGGAATCAAAACTGTATAATGACCAAAAACAAAATTACGTTTAAATCATTCAATATATGATACAATTTAAATATGTTTCAATTCAAAAGTGCATTGTGTTGTTTGTTTTTGTACACGTATAAAATGATTAGCTTGGTTTCTACTAAGGTGTCCTGTGTCACGGTGACCTGATGGAAAAACTCACATTTCTGTACAAGATTCACATACTTCCAGGTAGGTGAGAATCAATGGGTGTAAAAGAGAAAATCAAATGTTTAGTTTCTACATTGTTCAAACATTGTTAAGATGGTGCAAATTAATACAGCTCATAATTAATACAGTTCTGGGACATACAGTATTAGTATTTTATTTATAGTATTTATATTTATTCAGCATTGCATACTGTTTATTATGTGTAGTGGCTGTAACTTCTCATTTGTGAGAGGAAACATGGATAAAAAGCAGAAATGAAAGTGAAGACGGATGTTTTGTTCTTTCTTCACACACACGTGACACAAACAAGTGAAGTCTGGCTCAAAATTAACCCACAAATCAAAAGAATTATCCTTAAAGAAGATTCAAGATACAAGTACTAGAGATGTTTTCGAGATCATTGTATTCTGTGATTTGTATGTGTAATTATCTGAATTAGATTGAGATCTAGAAGAGGCTGAATGTATTTGTTGTTTTCAGAGTTGCACCATGAGCAGGAGGAGCCCGACTCGGCGTGTGAAGCTATGCAGTATTTTTTTGAGGACATCGCCCCAGAGACTTCCAGCGGTACTGCTTCATGCTCACACTTACCACACAAGAAACATTGTTACACCAAAATAATGGTGAAAATGATTCTTGGTGCCCACCCAGTTCAGAAACTGATCACTGCTGCTGATGCTTTGACCTCTCGTTGATAGGCCTCGACCAAAAGAACAGAGCCGAGAAGCACGATGGTTTTGTCACTTTTAAAAGTGAAAAAGGTGGGAGAAAATACCCTCTCTGTTTATACAGGTGCAAATGAATCAGAGCTGATGTTTGATGTTGGAGGACTGTTGAAATGTGCAACGTTCTCTCTTTGGTGTAGTTAAGAAAACGCACGCTCCAGATTACCGGATGTACCTGCGCCTGTGGAACCAGGAGACCAAAGCAAAGTTAGACAACATGAGGGATCTGCCCAAACTCAACCAGGTACAACCAGCGAAAGATACTTTATGAGCATAACTCCTATTAAAACAGCTTGATTCTCCATTCAATTCACAATCCGTCATATATGTGACCCTGGAGCACAAAAGCAGTCTTAAGTTGCACAGATGTATTTGTAGCAATAGCCAACAATACATTGTATGGCTCAAAATTATACAATTTTATTTTATGCCAAAAATCATTAGGATATTAAGTAAAGGTCATGTTCCTTCCAAATGTACTGTATATCTCCTACAGTAAATATATCAAAATCAATTATAATTAGTAATATGTGACTTCATTTCACAACTTCAGAGGTTCAACTTTTTTTCAATATTTAGATTTTTTTTTTGCATCCCCAGATTCCAGATTTTCGATTAGTTGTATCTCGGCCAAATATTGCCCGATCCCAACAAACCATACCCTAACAATGGAAAGATTATTTATTCCGCTTTCTGATGATGTATTAATCTCAGTTGCAAAAAATGAACCCTTATGACTGGTTTTGTGGTCCAGGGACACGTATAAAGAGGAGTCACTTCAGAGGCTGAGCAAGAAAGCTCATGAAACTAAACCTGCTCTTTCTTCACAGTACATTGCACGAGAGACCAGAAATGTGATTTAACAAAGTAAATATGAGATATTTTGAATGCATGTTCGCTTAAACATGATAAACTGCCAGTGGAAAATGTTTTAAAAAAAACAAAGCATTTCACTAGATAGCTAGTATATTTAGCTTTTTATATTTCAATATTTTGATTCTAATTCACAACATTGGTTGTTTAGTTAAAATAATGGTTTCTCTGATTTAAAAAAAAGTAAATACACATAACTAATGTATATCATTATGTATATGAATTGCTAAAAAAATATATAGTAACACAATATTATGCATATTTATACAATTATTATTATTATATTTTTAGTTTAATGGACATTTTAGGTACAACTTCATGTAATTCTTAGCTTTTATATATTATATAATAACAAAAACATTATATAAATAGCAATAAATAACATAGTTTAGTATTATTATTATTATATAATTTTATTTGAATTAATAAATTGACAGTTTTGTAGATTGAACTATATAATTTTATTATATAGAATATATGTAGAATATACTATTTTATATACATGCATATTTATTTATATATATATATATATATCATAGTATTTATTATATACTTTTATTACAATTTTCAATGTAAAAAAATATATAGCACTTTTTTTATACATTATATATAAATCTCTCACACACATACAGATATATATATATATATGCATATGTATGTGTGTGTTTATAATAAATGCTAATCTTTTACATTGATATATCTTTTTTTTATTCATGTATTGCATGTGTTATTTATTTTAAAATGTATTCATTTATTTTTAATCTTTTTTTTTTTTTTTTTTTTTTTTACTTAATAAAAAACTATAAATAAATCTGCTGCACAGCAAGAAGATTAGGTTTGTTAATTAAAATCTGACTCTGTTTTCTCTTCCTTCTTCAGAGTCAGTTCATCGAGCTGTGCAAGACTCTCTATAACATGTTCAG
This sequence comes from Carassius carassius, assembly GCF_963082965.1. NCBI lineage: Eukaryota > Metazoa > Chordata > Actinopteri > Cypriniformes > Cyprinidae > Carassius > Carassius carassius. The sequence goes on from NC_081760.1 coordinate 36,208,876, forward strand.
CGAAGACCCCAACGAGCAGGAGCTGTATCACGCCACGGCTACAGTCACCAGCCTGCTGCTGGAGATGGGAGAGGTGGGCAAGCTCTTCTGCAGTCCCGCTCACAAGGACGAGGACGACCGCAGCCCAGCATGCAGGAGCAAGCAGGAGCGAGCGCGCCGCAAAACTTGCGATGGAGAGACAAACTCCTGCGTCACGGGTCCGTTAGAGGACATCAAACTGGAGGACTCGTCGCCCAAAGACACGGCCACGTCCTCCGCCATGCTCATCTCAGACGACGAGACCAAAGACGACACGTCCATGTCCTCCTACTCCGTCCTGAGCGCCGGCTCCCATGAGCTGGACGATAAGCTTCAGTTCGAGGACATCGCAGAGGACACCGTGCTCATACGCAACGGTGAGCCGTACACTGGCGCGGGGCATCATGGGAAAGCAGGTTTACCTCACAGCGCCAGCGTCGATAAGGACTGGGCCATCACTTTCTTGCAGTTCCTGGCCTCGGTGCTCACCGAACAAGCCCTGGTGCACTACTTTGAGAAGCCTGTGGAGATCGCCGCGCGAATAACCAACGCCAAGAACATTCGCAAGGTGGGACACCAACACATGTCCTTAAGTGACTATGAGATCTCGCTGTCAGGCTAACGTGCTAAACTAAAAACTATTACCTCTGCGTTCAAAACTCTGATTCGGGGTTGAAGGAGTAGCTATCCAAAAATTCACATTTGAGCATCATTTACTCACTTCTATGTTCCAAACCTGACTGGCAGTAATTTTTCGTGAAAAGTCAATGTTAGTTTTTCCATACAATGAAAGTGGAAGATGACCTTCTCAGTTGAGCTAAAAAAAAAAAAAAAAATGACGACAAGAACCATAAAAAATAGACTATATAGTGAGTTTTCTAAAGGCATATGCTAGTAAATAACAATTGAAAGTTCAGTATGTTTCTCTCACAAAAACCTATTTTATGACTTTTTAATAATCATAATAGCCACTTTTATGATGTTTCATTGTAATTTTTGGAGCTTGAAATATTATATGCACACAGAAAACCCTGATTGGTGTAGTGTCACTGTTTCTAACAGTAAATATAAATATGAAATTACACAATATAGATTTATGCACTATTTATGTTTGCTTAAGCCATACGCTAGCAAATAATGACTTAGATATCAGTGTGTTTCTCATACAAACCTATTTTATGACTTAAGATGTTTATTGGTAAGTTATATGATATAAATCTCCATTCTCCATTGTATGGAAATGAGCAGCCTGGGCATTCGTCTAAATTTCTCCTTTTGCCTTCTACCTTGAGAAATAACCTCATACAGGTTTGGAACGACACGAAGGTCAGCAAATGATGACAGATCTTTTGTTTTTGGTGAGCTGTCCCTTTAACTAAACCTAATTTGATCTCCTCTTAAATCAGCGTGAAGCTTCAAAGGCTTGATGTTTGCGTGAGCTCGTTAGGGAACGGACAGTAACGAGTTTTCCCGGAGGCTGCTCTTTGATCCGATGACAGAGGGACCGTGATGTGACCAATCAAAGTCTGAGAGGACCAGTTTTATACTACAGTGCGCTTGATGTCCTTTATAAACAGAAATGGTTACTAATAATACCTAATACAGTTAGACTGTTCATCATAGTAATCGCGTCTAGAATAGCTCACTAGTCCTGATTGGGCACAAAAAACAGGTTCTTAATCAGTATTTTTGTTTCAAGTTCCAATAAAAGTATCTAAACATCCTAAAAACATTTATCAGCTTACTTGAGAAGCAAAACAATACAGCTAAAGTTTACATTTATTTGACATGATAGTATATTCTATAATAATAGTCTTATTGAATCTTATGTGGGGTGTTGCTTCTCAAGTACCTTCTTAAGATTTAGATATTTTTATTTTGAAATGAGACCAAAATACAGATTAAGAGAATGATTTAGTTAGTAAATCATCTTTAGTGTAAGAGAGCGTTCAGTGTGGAAATACGTCTGGGACATTTAACACAAGAAACTCCTGACACCGAGGAAGGACACTGGGATGTTAGATGTTATCTGGGATTGTTGAAACAACATTTTCTGGAAGCCTTGCTACTAAATGATCTGTAATTTCCCAGATTTCTCATTTCGCTCTTCCTTTCTCAATTCTTTGCACCTGCACTTTGGGTTTTTCTTCTTTGTAAAATGTGAGGATGATCATAACCTGTCAGCGCTGAACCATTGGATATGAATCAGCTGAGAGTCGATGCTGTCCAGCTGTGTTTAGTGTCTAATTTATAGTGTATCTACAGGTTTTATTTGACTGTGATCTCACCAGGCATGTGGCATGTCTGCACACCTTCTCATAAATTATTGTTTGTTTTTTTTTAAATAGAGGACTTAATACTTTATTTCATGCTGCTGTTTTTAAGTTTACATTTTAATGTGAATGGTTGAAATCGAACTGTAAATGATTTAGATAACGTCCAGGAATTAAAAGTATGAAAAGAAAATATCCTGTCCTGCTATTTCATTTATAGTTTACTGTATTACAGTCCATTTGCAGTACAAAAAGTGAGGTAAAACTACTGAAAGTGTTTTTTTTAAGTGTCAGTGAAAGGATCCTCAGAAATGGGGTTTTATTTATCATTTTATATGAGATTTCTGTCAGTAAACCTTAATAACATTTAAATAGAATTTTTATAACATTTAAATCAAAATCCTAAATTTTAATAGAATCAAATTAAGCCAGATTAGGTAGCAGGGATGCAGATTTAGGCTAAATAAAGCTGTCACTGAATTATTTTGATTAGTAATAGTAATAAACTTGTTTTCCCGATATAATTATAAAATAATCAAATTTTTTCACGTAAATTCAAAGCTTGATGAATAGGTAAATTGTTATATATATATATATATATATATATATATATATATATATAATATGCTTTTTATTTATTATTCACATTTTATTAATTACATTTTTATTTAACCCTGTATAAATTTATTATTATTTACATTTTATTGCGTTTTATTATTTCTTTATTATTTTATTGTTTTTGTTTATTTGATATGAGATTTCAAATAAAAAAATCACATATTAGTAGTAGTAGTATGGGAACATTTAAAAAATGCAATTTTTTTAGGATAATCTAATTAAAATGTTCTGCTTGGTCATGCTGAATGTGGCTGTTGTTGAGTGTAATGACCACTAGAGTCCAGTAGAGCTGTGAGACTTTGTGTTTGAAGTCTGTGCTGTTCTCCAGAGTTCATGACTGTAACACAGAGATGTGTCCTGAATGAAATGCCGTGTCTCTCCACCACTGACGTTTAGAGGGTGTGCGCGCAGACGTCCAATCATACGCCGATGTTCTCTGATCTGCCCAGTACTGGAGATACTTGGCACACACATAATAACATCATGCTGTCTCAGTCAACAAGTCCTACGTCAATACCGGGCAATTTGTTTGCAAAGACTGTTCTCACAGCTTCAAAATGAACTTTTTAGGAGCAAAATATCCTGTAAATAAATCTATTTACTACTTGCTAAAGCACTCTCCCATCACTAACTACTTGATAAGTCAGCTGTTTATCTGTTTCAGTTATCCGCTTACCTATCAAGTATTGTTTTATCTTTAACCTCGTATCTTTTGTACTTGATCCAGGTACTGTGCCACAGATCAGCAATGCAAACAGTAAAATCCCTGTACATCTGCCGTTTATGAATTAACCAATAAAATCAAAGTCTACTGCAATAGTGTAAACTCGACAACCTGCGGAGCACTGTGTTGCGACATCATAATGACAGCTTCAAAAATGCACTTATGTGTTTTTTAAAATGCAGAAAGCTGTCTGAAATATTCAATTCTTTTTTTTTAAATAAAATATAACATTTTAAAATTTTCAATTTATTGAAGTTAAAATCCTTTGAAAGTGCTTTACAATCTTTTGTGATTTTGTGCCTCTTTGGGATGGCACCACGAGCTGTCATTTACTTGCCGAATGCAAGCTTCTGGAGGGTGCATAAGTCTGAACTAGGGAGTTCAGGTATATTGGTGCAGAGCCAGTGGTTTTCTTGAAGGCAAACATCAGTAACTTGAATTTGATGCAAGCAGCTATTGGCAGCCAGTGTAAAATGATGAAGAGAGGGGTGACGTGGGCTTTAATCTGCTCGTGAATGACCGATCTCGTTGCTGCATTCTGGATCAGTTGCAGAGGCTTGATAGTACAAGCCGAAAGGCCCACCAAGAGTGCATTACAATAGTCCAGTCTGGAGAGAACAAGAGCTTGGATGAGGACTTGTGTGGCCTGCTCTGACAGGAAGAGTCAAATTTTCCTAATGTTGTATAAGGCAAATCTGCAGGACCGGGCCATTGTAGAAATATGGTCTGCGAAGCTTAACTGACCATCGATCTCAACTCCAAGTTTCCTGGCTGTCCTGGAAGGAGTTATGGTTGACAAACCCAGCTGTATAGAGAAGTTGTGATAAAGTGCTGTGTGGGCTGAGGCTGCAAGCAGTTCGGTCTTAGCAAGGTTGAGTTGAAGGTGATGGTCCTACATCCAGCTAGAAATGTCTGTCAGGCAGGCTGCAATGCGAACAACTACAATCAGATCATCTGGTTGGAATGAGAAGTAGAGTTGAGTTCAATAGGAAAAGCCATGCTTCTGAATGACGGATCCTAAATATGACATGTAGATGGAGAAGAGAAGTAGTCCAAGCACTGAGCCCTGAGGAACCCCAGTAGCAAGTTGTAACTTTGAAAACCCACCCCTCCAAGATGGAACAATTATTAATTTTGTTGTGGTAGTATGTCATTTTAGCTGTGAAGAAGTTTCCAGAGAAGGAAGAGAGGAGTGACTGATGGTGGAGGAAGTGTGGATGAAACCATAGAGGATAGGTGAGAGGGAGAGAGTGAGCATAGGTAATTACAGTAATATAATTCATTATTGTTGTTGTTTATATTATGATAATTATTAATATTAATATTTTATTATTTATAATTAATATTTATGCGTTTTTCTTTTTTTTTTGTCATTTCCAACATGCATAATGGCATAAAAAGTTTTAAGTATTGTCTTTATTGTAGATGAGAACCTGGCCAATGCATTGTAAGTATGTGATCCACTGTACATACATAACATGGGTTTTTCTTTTACTTTGGTGGTAAAAAAAAAAAAAAACTGGATGTTTTTTGTATTATTATTATTATTATTATTATTATTGTGGACAAGGCCTTTGAGATTGGAAAAAACTGTTGAAATTCAATGTAGTTTAAAGTAAGCCTATGTCTCTACTCTGCTCTTATTGGCATATCAGGCTTGATTTTCCCTTGATAAAGTGTTCCTGGCTGTAGGACAGTCAGCAGATGACTAAAGATAATGCTCCAGCTGCTGCTGGTGTCTGTTGCATAAACCTGTACAGTTCAGGTCTGTTATCAGTCCTCCATGAACTTCAGTCGCAAACGTCAGCCCCTTCACATCCTAATGACTGACTCAGATAAACATTAGACCAATGTTAGACCACTTCACAGTCCGGATCCAGTCCTTCTGAGAGAGATCAGACTATCAGTGAAGCTGAAGTCTCCATATTAGATTGACAAACAGATCTTACTCTGCAGTTTTGAGGATATACAGTTTATTGATTTTTGACAGTAGCTCGGCTGTCTTCAAGACTGTAGCAAAAGACAGTAATTCTTCACTGCATTTGTTAAGCAAAGGCAAATGAAACATGCTCAGTGGGAATATTCCCCTCCATCCCTCCGTCTGTTCAGTTTGGTGAACTGATTCTGGTGATTTGTTTCAGGAAATCAGTCTGTACATGCGGTTTATTTCACTGCACTGATTTGCCGATTCATGAAAATAATCTAATTTCACGACAAATAAGAGTTTTGCTGCTGCTTTTATGTAGGAAAATGTTGAGTTAAATGATAATAATAATCACAATTCAGTATTATTTCGTTTTTCTTTCTCTTTTAGATAATGGTGTACATGTGGGTTAAAGATTAATCCTGTGCACTCTCTCTAACTGAGATTGTTTGTGTGCCATAAAAATACATATCTGACTTATCTAAACGATATTACTCTTTTAAATGGCATAGATCTAGTTTGCTACTTTAAAAAAAATGTTTGTTTGAGAAATCTGACACAGGATCACTGACTGGCTCAACCAATGGCGTGAGACTGGGGCGGGGCTATCTTTTTTTTGGACCAATGGCAGATGGGGGAGTGTTCGGGTAACGTTTAAAAACAAACTTTATTTTTGCAGTTCCACTTGGTGATTCAGTGGCAGAGGAATCACATACTTCAACTTTAACAATTCTTTTATATTAATATGGTTTCATTTAGAACTATATCTGTCCAAAGAATTATTACTATTATTATTATTAGTACCATAACGACATATGATAGCTGTACTATTATCATTACTATTATTATTTAATATTTTATTTATTTATTATTAACATTTATAAGTTTAATACACATTTAGCATTTATATTAAATTAAATATTTTTGCCGATGCTGTGGCAAAGGAATCATATAGTTCAGTTGTGTTCATGGATCAATTTAGAACCATATGTGTCTGAATTATTTTTACAGTAACAAATTATAATAGCTTTTTTTTAATTATGATTAATATTATACATATACATTAGATGTAAATTTAGTTGTTCCTTTATATTAATGATTCAATTAAGAAACATATCTGTTAAAACGTCCATATGATTACCTAAACATATTTTTATACATTTAATGTAAATATGAATGTAGCATTTTAATGTTTTTTTTTTTTTTTGGTTATTCATTGGTGGAAAAATCACATGGTTCAACTTCAATGGTTCTTTGATTATATTAATGGTTTCATTTAGAAGCATATTTGTCTGAACAGCCCATAAGGATCTTGACTTGTAATGAAATTTTTAATTTTTAATTTTTTTTTGAATGAGCCGAACATGTTAGCTGAGGATCGTCGAGGTTGTGCTGTATTTTAAGGCGTGCAGTGATTGATGCTTCATGATTCAGCTGAACCTCCTGCGTGTTTTCCTCCATCTGTTAAACAGAAACTCATATATATTCTTAGAGCTTTGTTGTTTGGCTCATATTTTTTGGTTTCCCACCCTTCCATGAGGCCAATCATCTTTCAGACCCTGCAGGACTGTCCCTGCGCTGCTATTGGCCGACAGCTTTTCTGAGCTCCTTTAATGCATCTGCACTTTCATTAGTAGCCAAATTATAAACATCTGCAGTCATGTTACAGTAAACATTTATTTATTAAGCATTGGTATTTTAATGTTTTCCTTAAAGCTGAATGTTTTTACACACAAACCCATTGGATGGTGATTGTTAAGCATGCATGAGTCATTCATTGTTGATGCTGTTAATGTGCCTGTTAATGACAGCAGCATCGTCAAATGTTTTCAAAAGCTTTGTGTTCACTAGTTATCTAAGCGCTTGTTTATCTGGATGTGGGATGTTTTTGTACTGGACTCTGTGCTGGAAGGTGGACTTTGTGTCGGCCAGTAATCTTTCCTCGAGAAACACCTCCCTGAGCGGAGGAGGAAGAACCCCTCTTGGATAATGATATATAAAGAAAGACAGATCATGCCCTCGTCCCTCCAGAGCTCCAGTCGTCATCCTGTCACTCCATCAGACAGAGGAACTCAATCACAGGTCAGTTCACCACCTCTGTGTTTCATCTGGAGTTCATAACTCAACAATATTATGCAAACAAAAAAAATCTGAATAAATATATGATAATATATAGCATGCCAAAACAATTTAAATCGTGATATATACAAAAATAATTCATTTGAATGTGATGCATTATTTTTTATTGTGCAAAAGTTCTAGCAAAAGCATCCAAAATAAGCTAAATATTTTGATCTTTACTCTCAGAACATTTTCATATGTTGTGAATAGTTACACCAGGAGTCAAAAGCTTTGACTGAGTTTGACAGTTTTAAACAATTTTGATCAATATTTCTGCTAAGATACGTGAAATTAGTGTTATAGACTATTATAAACTTAATAAAATTAATCTTAATAAAAAAAAGCTTTTTAATGTAAGAAAAATAGTCTACTGTAGTATGCATTTGTATGAAACCTTTGTGCAGCATAATGCAAATGCTTTCAATCATTTCAAAGCATCCCAGGATGCTCCTCATGCAGCTGGTTGATGAATGTCCAGAAGAGCTCAAATATATCAGAGTTTTTATTTGTGACACGTTGTGGTCTTATTCTAAAACATGCAAAATAGTCATAATAAAGAATTAGTTGGTGTGTCCAAACTTTTGACCAGCAGTGTACTGTATGTCATGCATTTTATAATGACAAGTATTGTAATGGTGTGTGTGCGCGTGTGTGTGTTTTCAGCTGTCAGTATGGTGGGTCTGAAGCCGTCTGATGTTCCTCCTCCTCTGGGTGTGAAGGTTCTCAGCGCAGGGACGGCCGCCTGCATCGCTGATTTAGTCACCTTCCCTCTGGACACCGCAAAAGTGCGGCTACAGGTACAGACCTCAACCCCAGAGCTGATAACAGCCTCTCAGTCTTTTCACAAATAATAGATTCTTTATTATGATACAAATCATATGAAAAATTCTAAATGTTTACCTTATTTTTAAAGATTTCTTTACATTTTCTAAAAATTTATTTAAAATATTTTATTTTCTATGATGAATATGATTCTATTTAAAAGTATATGAATATAGTGTATATATATGAAATATTATGTATTACAAAATATATTAAAATAGGATAATATATTATGTATTTTATATTTTTGTTCCAACCATATATTTACGATCATAAAACAATTTAATTAATGATTATTAAGATTAATATTTTAATTTGTTAATGAATATTCTTTTTTAATATTTCTGAAGAAATATATATATATATATATTAGTAAAATATAATCTTAATATGAATGTTTTTAAATTATTTCAAGATTGTATATTTAAAAAATATATTTTATAATTTATATATTAAAATATCACACTACACACACATATATATATTTTTTATAAATAGGATTTTTAATAAATAGAATATAAATAATCTGGATCATTTTTAGGGATTCTGTTAGTTATTAATATGTCAAATTGAAAATGTATACCTTCTTTTTTAGGATTCTGAAGAAGAAAGCCACCAGGATAATCTATTTAAATATTGTATATTAAATATTATGTTTTATAATATATTATCTATTATATTAATTTCTATTAAATATTTTTTTCAGTGGTAATTGTTAGGAATTTGGTAGATGTTTTTAAATTTAAACAAGATTAAGATTTTATTTATTTATTTGATTATTACTACATACTTGTACTGTTATACAAGTCTGGTGTGTCTGGTTTACTCCCATCACTATCTCTCCATGTTTTCTTCCAGATCCAGGGAGAGAAAGCGGTGACGGGCGCAGCTGAAGGCATCCGGTACAGAGGGGTGTTTGGGACCATCAGCACCATGGTGAGAACCGAGGGCCCGCGCTCGCTCTACAACGGCCTGGTCGCCGGTCTTCAGAGACAGATGGCCTTCGCTTCCATACGAATCGGCCTCTACGACAACGTCAAGAGCTTCTACACACGCGGCAAAGACAGTACGTTCAAAAAGACCGCTTTTCACTAGATAGAGAAGAAAACCTCAAGTCAGATCTCAGCTGTTCCTCCCAGACCAGAACGAGAATACTGGGATGAAGTATCTGAGACACAGCTGATTCTTGAGAGGAAGCAGACGGGGCTCTTGTTTAATGGTTTGGTCATGTTTGGCTTGCAGACCCCAACGTGGGCATCAGGATCCTGGCAGGCTGCACCACCGGAGCGCTGGCCGTGTCTGTGGCTCAGCCCACAGATGTGGTGAAGGTGCGCTTCCAGGCCCAGATGAACCTGCAGGGGGTGGGCAGACGCTACAGCGGCACCATGCAGGCCTACAGACAGATCTTCCAGCACGAGGGGCTCCGGGGCCTGTGGAAAGGTGTGTGTTTTGTGTTCGCTTTTACTTTACATTCTTTCAAATAAAGCTTACAAAATGTGGTTTTTGCAGCGATGCCATAGAAAAACCATTCTGGGCTCCCAAAACAACCTTTACACACATTTGTTGAATGGAAAGATTTCATGAGTGAACAAGCTCTTATTTCTATTTGGATTAAACTATTTTTTGTATATTTGTCTGTATTAATTATTTGTAAAAGTCATTCTAAACTTGTTGTAATACATAAAAAAATAAATAAATAAAATAATATATATATATATGTATATTTAACTGTTACATTTATTTCAACATATACAAAAATAGCAAAATATAATATATGAAATAAATGTTAATATATATATATATATATATATATATATATATATATTACATATTACACATTACAATATATATTTACAAAAATTATGTATTACACATAAGAATAATATAATGTAAAATGTAATTATTAATATTAACTTTGGACTTTTTTAATTATTCATAGAGATGTATATATCTATATTAAAGATTTTATATGTGTGAATATGTTTATATTGCAAAATAAATGTAAAAATGTGTGCACTTTAATATTATGCATTATATGTGATCTATTTTAAGGTTTAAAGTAAATTAAACTAAATATGTTCTTAATTTGAAAATGCATTTCTTTAAGACTTAGTGTATGTTCAAAACATATTTTGGTCAATATATACAATACTACTACTACCTATAATAATAATAATAATAATAATAAAATGATTTATATTTATTTGATTGATTGCCATGCGAATATACGGTTTAATTGTATCAGAAGCATGTGTTTTTGTCTTCGCTTAAGCTGCGCAGCACTGATGACTGATGAATATCTTCTTTAATCTGATTTGTTTCCACACAGGAACTCTGCCCAACATCACGAGGAACGCGCTGGTCAACTGCACTGAACTGGTGTCCTACGATCTCATCAAGGAAGCCATTCTCAAACATAAACTCATGCCAGGTATGAAACCTCACAGCAGGGCTCAGAACCAGACACCTAAACCGCTCCGTTAGAGATCTCTATAAACAGGACCAGCCATTCCTGACTATTCATGTCACATATTTGTCTCGTTTCTATTTTAGTAATTCTATAAGGTAGAAACCAGTAGCCTAAATTCATAAAACATGATTTCAGCAGACAGTGTTTGTCATAATCAAAACGTATGGCAGTGTGTGGCGCAGCAGCCTCTAAATCAGGCCAGGAGTCCATGAGGAGACGCAGCTGAAGCGTCTGTGATTGGGCTAGAGCTCACACACCCTCCCTTCAGCGTCCCGCAGTGCTAATAAACAGAGTCAGACGTGCTAGAATGAACCGGCACAAACCACTTTCACCAGATAAGATAGCACTGGTGATCAGGTCAGGTCTCACTGTCTGATTCACACCATCAGCACTTCTGGAGGGAAGAGCCTGAAACATTAGGGCAAAGGTGTGATGAGGTTTCCACACACACACACACACACACACACACACAGAACAAAGTGTGTGTGACACCATCAAACCAGAGTTGACACTGTTAACTGACACCAACAAAACTCAGTGTTGTTGCTGTAATAAAGAAAATGAAATGAGAAATGTTACCTTTGGCAAATAACTGAAATAAGGTGAAGTTTTAAAAATGACTAAAACTGAGTCAAAAATAAAATAGAGAGAAAAAAATGTTATATCAAAAGCTCATAAAATTACTAAAACCTAAACTAAAATGAAAATAGAATGAGTAAAACAATCACATTTGTAATAAATACTATTAGTAAATTAATAATAGGGAAAAAATAGATTTCATACAGACCATAATAATCAATAAACAATTAATTTCAGATGGAAGAACAATAAGGCAACTATTTAATTATATTTAACTGAATAAAATATAGAAGAGAAATGAATACTTTAAGACTTTTAAGAAATTAAACAAAATGACAGTATATTTGAAGTATTACAATTATATGTATTTATAGACACAATATATAAAAAAACGAATAACATGACAAAAGCGCGTAAATGACTAAAATTACAATTTAAAATACAAAATATTAATGAATACTATAAAAATACTAGTTAATAAGTAATAGTATAAATATATATATATATAATAGTTTTTACATTTGTAAATAAAACGATTCCATTTTAGACGGAAGAACAATAAGGTGACGATTTATAGAATCTTCATGACAGAAGACCTAATGCCAAAATATGAAATTTTGTTCTTTTTATTAAATATTTAGTGATCGACAGACAGACAGATCTATGCATTACAAAGCAAACAAAAACACACAAAGGCATACAAATCATCAATACAAACTATAACGCTATGATAGTATAAAATAAATGCTGGTCTACATCAGACACATTGAATGATTTGAGAAACTCAAACTCTAGGTTTGATTTCAGGAATATTTCTAATCTTGTTGTTTTGTGCTCCCAGACACTCTTCCGTGTCATTTCGTGTCTGCGTTCGGAGCGGGGTTCATCACGACGGTGATCGCGTCTCCTGTGGATGTGGTGAAGACGCGCTACATGAACTCTCCTCCTGAGCAGTACAGGAGCTCCCTAAACTGTGCCTGGACCATGATGACCAAAGAGGGGCCCACCGCCTTCTACAAAGGGTGAGCGGCAGAAATCATGAATCATCTTCTCACAACACATCACACCTGTAATGGTCTCTGACCAGCAGCCGAAACGTTTCTGTGTTTCTCCTTCAGTTTCGTTCCATCTTTCCTGAGGCTGGGCTCCTGGAACGTGGTGATGTTCGTGTCGTTCGAGCAGCTCAAGAGGGCCATGATGATGTCCAGGACCAGGATCGAGGCCACTGCCTAGAGCTTCACCTCAGACCCCTGAAAACCTTTCAAACGCACATGAGCGGCTGTTTCAGATTCCTCTGACAGGACGATGACGAGAACAGTGTGACTTCCAGTTTCACACAGGCAACATCACGACAGAAACACATGACCGTCATCCTTTCTCTTTCAGGGTAAACCGCTAGAAAAGCCACACAATGATCACACAATGCACAAAGCTTCTGAAACTCCGCCCCTTGATAAACCAATGTACATAATGTTTATGTAATATTTATATGTCCTCATTTTTTAAGCAATTAGAGCTTTGTTTAAAGCTTAATGTTTATTCAACCCTAAATATCCAACAACTAACCCTGGAATGACCTAAAAAGTGTGGTCTTATTACTGGAAACAACTGGAAAAGACATAAAGATAAGCACATGCTTCAATAAACACCTTTATACAACTTTCGGATGTCTTTGTGGGGACTGTTGTGAACTTTATGCATATCTCTTCAAAAAAAGATATTATGCTATCATGCATTAATCCCGTAGATAAAAAATAACTAAATTCTACAAACCCAATTTTGGCATGCAATAAGATAACTTTTGAACAGTATTTTGCTTATGCATGCATAATTATTATTTTTTTACCATATTAAGTTGTTGTACTTTATGTGGAAGAAGACTGATATTCAAACACATGCATCTCTTTTCAAAAGAGTACAAAATATATATTTTTAAATAATCTATGCAAATGTTAATTTAAGTTGCATTAAATATTTATGGTGTCATTCATAAAATCATGATCATTTCAAAAAACTAAATTGCTATTATGCATGTAAATGTTACGACAACATTTGTTGACAGACTGCAATTAATATATTTTTTTTTAATTCATATACTGGATGAGTTTTCAAATTATTAATATTGCCTAGTAAAGGTAAAACGATTAATAAAAAAATTATTAAAAGTGGTGACCAGTTATAACATGAAAGACAAATAAAACAAAAACATTAACTGTATTAAACTTAATTGCGCTCAAAATGTATTTAAAAAACTTGAATTAACATTCTTATTGCCAAACACACCAATGATAAGAAGCAAACTTTGTATTTGAATATTCAGTCACTATTTTATTCTTCAACATCAGGTATGAATCCCACACTATAAAATGAACCGGGTCATCAGGAATAAAAAGTGACATCTTCAAACCCAAACACGGTTTATAAATAAGACAATGACACAGTGTCACATCAACGTTTGTGCATACAAATGATGTCCTTTGGAATTGAGTTGAGTCTGAATAACAATATTCACAAAACAGATTAGATATTAAATTAATTATCTGAATACAGAAGAACATCTTCTGAGCATAGACGTCATCTTCCTGAGATGGGTAAAGATGAAGAAGCAGGAGTCACGTGACCACGACCAAAACGTCAAGTGTGAAGGATTCCAGTCTGTTCCTTGGAGGGTTTAAAACATCACTTATTATTATTATTAATACTTAGTGTAAGTCTTTCCCTGACCAGGTCAATGTAGCTAAACAAGCAGCTATGTACCCTTGATGTACAGTTTATGCAGCGGTTTAATTATTAATATTTAAATAAAGCTTCATGCACGTTGTAAATTTCCTAACTAAAGATTATCTTAAAGTTAATGGGAAAAGAAAAGAAAAATCAACTGTTGCAGTGTCCTTTTGACTGTGAAATGATGCTGGAATCATTTTTCTTGGTCCACGGTCAGAATAAGCATGACCTCTGGCATCTGAAGTTGACCTTTGACCTTGTCGTGAAACTTCTCCCTGTAGCGATTGAACTCCATGATGCTCTCCGGCTCCTCTTCCAACCAGAACTTATCGAATTCATACGCCAGGTAACCTGCAAACACATGAACATAAGTGAGCGTATCTCCAAGAAAAGGAAAATTATGACATGTTACAAGCACGCATGTTTAAATTTAATTGAAATCTGAAATTTAAATGCAATATTTCTAAGTGGGCTATTGACACAGAATTTCCACCAGATGTAGCCATCAAGCCAAATATTGAATTCATACAAAGAAATCAGAACATTTAAGTTTACAAGTTGAGTCATAATAAATAAAGTGAAATGACACAGGGAATAAGTATTGAACACATGAAGATAAGGTGCAAAATGACATAGAAAGCCAGAAGATCACCTGAAATCTGTCAGTATTGAGAGAGAAACCCTGCCCCATATCAGTACTAATTCATATCAGCTGCTTTAGTCCTAATTGATGGCTTATAAAGGCTTCTCATTACCCAGGAAAGACTTCATGATGGGTAAAAACAAAGAACTCTCAAGATCTTCGTAATCTTATCGTTGAAAAGCATTTTGATGGGAATGGTTATAGGCGCATTTCCAGAATGCTGAATGTTCCTGTGAGCACCGTGGGGGCCGTTATCTGGAAATGGAGAGAGCATCAGTTGACCATAAACCGGCCACGATCAGGTGCTCCACGTAAGATCCCTGTCCGAGGAGTTCAAAGAATAATCAGGAGAGTTCTCCAAGAGCCAAGAACCCCTCGGGCAGAACTTCAGGAAGACCTTGCATCAGCAGGTACTGTTGTTTCAAAGAAAACTAGAAGCAATGCACTGAACCGCCATGGCATCCATGCACACTCACCACGCAAGACTCCACTGCTGAACAAAAAGCATGTTGAGGCTCGGTTAAAGTTTGCGAAAGAGCATTAGGAGAAGCCTGTGGATTATTGTGAGACTATAGCATGGTCAGATGAAAGCGAAATTGAACTTTTTGGCAGTCATTCTACACTTCTGCCATGTTTGGAGAAGAAATGGCACTGCCCACCACCCCAAGAACACCATACCAACAGTTAAGTTTGGGGCTGCTTTTCAGCAAGGGGTACTGGCAGACCTCATATTATTGAAGACAGGATGAATGGAGAAATGTACTGGGACATTCTGGATAAAAATCTGCTGCCATCTACCAGAAAGCTGAAAATGAAAAGAGGGTGGACATATCAGCAAGACAATGATCCCAAACACAAGGCCAAGGAAACGATGAAGTGGTTTCAAAGAAAGAAAATCAAGTTGCTTGAATGGCCCAGTCAATCACCTGACCGAAATCCCACAGAAAATCTATGGAGAGAACTGAAGGTCAAAGTTCATAAAAGAGATTTAAAGACCATTTGTGTGGAAGAATGGGCCAGAATCACTCCTGAGCAATGCAGACGACAGGTCTCTCCATACAAGAGGCGTCTAGATGCTGTAATCATCAACACAGGCTTTTCTACAAAGTATTAATAAATAAAGTGAAATGACATCGGGAATAAGTATCGAACACACTTTATTTATGACTCAACTTGTAAACTTAAATGTTCTGATTTCTTTCTAGGAATTCAATATTTGGATTGACGGCTACATCTGGTGGAAATTTTGTGTTAATAGCCCACTTAGAAATACTGATAAAAATGCTGATGTGTCAAATACTTATTTTCCCTGCTTTGTGTTTATTTATTTATTTACATATATATATATATGTGTATATATAAAAAGGATTATTATTGTGACTAAATATATACTAAAATACATTTCAAATTTCTTTTTTATACAAATTAGCATTATTATTCACACTATCAACTTTTTATATATGAATATATTATCATGACTATATATATGATTATTATTAATATTTTATATAATATTATAACTGTTTATATAATTATTACTAATATATTATTGTATTTTTGCATATTATTGTGTTCAAAAACTGGATTAAACATCTGTATTGTCCCATACTTTCCAAAATCATAATGTCATTTTTTTTTTCTGGAATTGAATATTATCAGACCACAGTTTTTGTTAGACTCACTGCCCTTGATATATATTGCCCAAATAAATAATTCAATAAATTAATAATCTAAAATTAAATTAAAAATAAAACCTTCAGCAATATATCAAGTGTATAGTGTCTGGTGTATATGTGCATTTATGTAATTATTTGTACTCACAGTAGAACTGGTGGAAGTGCTGCATTTGGGGTTTCCCAGGTACTGTGTTATAGAAATGAGGCTTCAGAGCATCATTCTTCATTAAGCTGTATGCCATCTCTGTCAGATTGATGCCCACTATGGCATACGAGTACCTGCAAGAACAAAAGCATGCAATGAGGAGCAGCAATTTCAGTAACTCTTATCAGTTACGATGGCGAGAGTCTGGCCATGTGATCTGCATCAGTGAGGACTCACCCTAGTCCGGGGTGATTTGCGTGTGACAAGGCCTGCCGGGCTGCGTCTGTGTAATTCTCACTGAAAAAACTGTGCAAACAAAGAAAAACGTCCACTTAATTGCATTAGGGAAGCCATGAAACAGAAGTTGCACTTACAGGAGGTTTGTGAGTCCCAGCATCCCCATCCCTCTGAAATCAGTCTTCGGATCGTCGCCCTGAAAACCAATGTTTCCCCACTGCTTGGTGACCCTCGATTCCAGCTTCACCGACGGCATTAACAGATCCCACAACTGACAGAAAACAAACACAACCAGTCAGAACAGAGAACCTGTGATGCTCAAATCATCTTCAGCTGAGATATCAGACCTAATAAAAACGAGATGAATCACCTTCAGAAGCATGTTCTCATGTTCTTCATTCTCCGAGTCAAACACCTCTTTTCGGAGTTCCTCCACTGCCTCAAACAGCTCGTTATACCCGTTGATTTGGAACAAGCATTGACGGAGATTCACTTTAAACCTGTTAGAGAGATTTTTTTTTGCATGAAAACTACATTTAGATCTTGATAATGTCTACAACATACACATATCTCGAATACATGCTATAAATAAAACAATAATAAATTGTGAAAATTAGACCGCAAGAAGAAACTTCAGTAATGAAAAGGGTGCTAGAGTTAAAAAGCTAATTTACTGAATCACTATCAGCCATGCTTATTCAAGTTCTAATGTTTTTATTTACGTGTATGCATTCATCAGACTTAGTAACAGTTTAATATTTATTAAAAGTGTTTTAATATTATTTTCATATACTTTAGATTTTATTTTAATTAGGGAAAACAGATTCTAGATTTTTTTTTTAAACTAGATTTTTACATTGCTATTAATCTTACATAAATTATATGTTTGAAATTCACTGATTAGGATTTTTAAAATGTAGTTTCTGAGCTTTATTTAATTTATCCCTTCAGATATTTGTATTCCAAATTAATGGATTTAGTTCTTATGTGTCATTTTTATTAAGTAACATACAACAAATATATTTTTTAAAAAGTCTAACATATAACATTTTGCAAACTAGGCTACTTGGTCAAAATAATGGTTAAAAAAACTGAAAAAAATATTGGTAACTCTTTCTTAACTTGTATCACTAGACATGGTGAGGGGAGAAAACATAGTAACCTGTATAAAAAAAATAAAAAATTAAAAAAAGACAATGTGCTAGTCACAAAATAAGGTGCGTTGCTAGATGTTCAAGGTTATTTTCCTACTGAACCAAGTCAAAGCAGTCTTAAGAGAGCCTCACGCAGGATCTTTCTGCTCCTTGATGCTCTTCTCCTGGATTATTTGAGTCAGGTGGTCATCCAAATCTTTCTCCTTCAAAGACAGAGCTGCTCGCAACACCTGATCGAACACAAACACACACACTTCGAGCACAGTCTTGAGTGAGGAACCAGGTCCATATGAATGTTAACTCAGGTAATTAAGCAGCCAGAAATCAGTGTCCGTCATTCTCACCTTGCTTTTGGAGGACTTCAGAGAATACTCTACAAAGAAAAGCAACAAAGACAGGTTTGCAAAAATGATGCATAACAAATCAAATAGTCCTTAAAGGAGCGATTCAGCAGAAAATTTGACTACAAGCAGGTCAACTGATTCCTTTAACTTTTCTCCCATTTATAAAGGTTTACATAACTGTATGATCATCACCTATCTGTGACGTCCTCATCGCTCCAGCTTTGCATCGGGCACAAACACGCTGCAGCTCGCATCTTCCTGTGATCAGCCGGAGGAACCATTTTAACCAGAAGCGCAGACACGAGGAATAGAAACACTGCCAGATATACCCCAACATCCTCTGAAACACAAACAGCAGTAGTTAGTAACAGTTTCAGTCCAACTGCACTTCCTTCCAAATTCTATATATATATATATATATATATATATATATAGTGCAACATGAACAACATACTCGAAATGGGCTAAATACATAGAGTTAACCTTGGCTTTAGTGCCACACACACATCAGTAATGCAGACTAAGGAGCTGCTGATTCTTTGTACTGTGTGAAAACAACAGCAAGCATTCTGCTGGGAATTAGCATTGTTAATAATGTTTAAACAATGAGATATGAGCTCTGTCAAGTCAGATACAAAGCGCGCACACACACACTGGTCAACTGCATTATTTGAGTCAGGTGGTCATCCAAATCTTTCTCCTTCAAAGACAGAGCACAAACACACACACTTCGAGCTTATTCATGAACCAAACGTGACGCTTTAAGAAAATCAGCTGGACAAAACAACAGGTTGTTCACGAGTGAGAGACACTGGACAACAAAAACACAAATAATGAGCGTGAATTCAACTGGTGACGCTGCCAACGTTTATACTGCTTCACGTTGAGTCGCGGCATTTAATACTATGTGCTAAATATCTTTTGGAGTCCGATAACTGTACAGATCACACTTACTAGCAGCAGTCTCGTCCCCCGGAAATGATTCGGATTGGTGCGCATGCGCAGACGAACTGACGAGTGAGCGCTAGTTTGTTTTTATTTATATTTTTGTGACAAATCACTTTCTGATTTTAAATCACTGTGCCAAGTCACTTTTTCCAATGCATTTCATGTTCCCCAACACTGTTAAACTTAGTACAGAAAACGGTACAACCATGCTACAAACCATTTTATGATAACGATAATAAATTAAAATATGATAAATACCAGGGAGCAACATCTAGCAGAATACCGGGCTGTTTTTGTAAAGATAAAATAACTGGAAGCTACTGACACCGGAAGCCTCGCACATTCCCGCATACTTAAAATATAGGCTATATATTTATATATATATATTCCAGAAGTTCTTGCGTTCTCTCTTTCTCCGTCGGTCCAACACACCCAATTTTGTCTTTCACAGACATATAGCCTATTTAGTTGAATAAAAACACAAAGTACACAGTGCTTTTGAGTTATATTCCATTCTATTTTCAACAGTGAGAAAACTTCTGAGAACTAAAATACAATAGTAGACCAAAAAATTAACAAAGCCAATTATTTTCCAAAATACTCCATAAATCATACAGAACAGAAAAGAAACAAAAAAAGTAGGAGGGAAATAAATAACTCACTAGTACAAATAAGAGTGAGGTGCAATTCATTTAGTGAGAGTAGACAAAAGTAACCCTGTGAAAGAGTCAAAACGGGTGTTTCTCTGCATGTATTTTACTTCTAAATCTATCAGGAGGCACCAGAGAGCTGAAGCGTAATAAGGGCAGGTCCAGAGAGCGGTGGCCATCTTTGGGCATCATCATGGGTGGAGGTGGAGGGGGGAATATGAACCGGTTCGCACCACAGCTACCATCACTTCTGGAGTTATTGTTGACATTGTCATTGGCAGCGGTTTCCACCACACTGCTAGCGCTCGTTTTCTGGCAATGAGGAAGGAACGAGCCTCTATAGTAACGACGATACAGAAAAAACGCCACCAACAGCATCAGCACAATGAGCAACATGAGCAGGCCGATGATGATATAAACGCCCCTAAGGATTGTGGGAGGTGGTGTCCAACTACAGTCTGAAAAATGAGAGAAGACAATAATTAAGTTAAGAAACGTAATGACAGAATTTTCATCTTTAGCTCAACTATCCTTTTGAAGTGATATGAAATCAGTCTGGTTCAAGTTAATAACTGAAATCTTCCACAGAAGTGCACACCTTTCAATATAAACTTCTGAATATCAAGCTCTTACCAGGTTCAGTAGACACCATACAAACGCTGGCTCCTGTTTCACCATGGATACAGTGACAGGAGTATGATCCAAAATTATTCACACACTCGGTGTGAGCATCACACACCACCATTTGCGTCTCACACTCATTGATGTCTGTTCAAACACACAAATGGGCCATCAGAAATTCAGATAAACAGGTATTTTTGGTAAGATCATGGCTGCATAATATATGTCCATGTAAAAGTATTTTAAACAACAGGTTTCCATTTCTTTTATAAATAATGCACACACACACACACACACACACACACACACACACACATAATATATATAGGCTGGTAAGCGATAAATTTTTTTTAATCTAATTAATTACATGATGTGGTGATTAATCTAATTAATAGCACAAAATTTGGAGAAATTACTCTGAAAAGATCATTTAAAAGTCATTGTTGTGCAAAGCATCAATTTTAATAAATTTATTACATATAATCTTTTGGACCATGTGAGTAAATTATGACAATTGTCATTTTTGGTTAGGTGAACTATAACTTTAATCATTTATTTTCTTAATTTTATTATTATTACTATGAAAATATTAAATTATTTCTTAAATGAAATTATGCAGTAAATAATAAACTAAAACTGCCAGAAGGTGGTGTTAATTATTGTCTTAATTATTAAGTCAGAGTCATTTATAAATGGCTGATTCATTCAGGAGTGAAGTAAATGGTTCTTTATGAATGGTTCATTGAATCATTAGGCTTGTTCGATTTGAAGCGGATCATAACCATCAGACCGACCGGTGTGTGACATCAAGGTACCGCAAGAATTTTATATGAAATCGATATACAAAATTTTAGAAATTCTAAAATTGATTTAAAATCAAAAGTTATGTTCCAAATTTGAAGTTGATATCACAAATGTAGGTTTCTGTAGCCATGGGGCTGCACCCAAACTCCACTGAATTGAATGCATTTTCCTGACACAAATGTATAAATCTGACACAGTATTATTTATATCACAAAATAGTCAACAAATATGGAATCTTGGGTCTCAGACCTTGCCTTTGTCAAAATGTGAAAAACGTTTGATTCTAAAATATTGTAGTACATTCTATAATATTACACTTGACACTGCCCACTTCCATGGTAACCCAATGTCTAATTTCAAGTGTTTAAGCTTTCGTATGATATCTAATTAGGATGATTACTAAAATATGTAATGGGGAAAAGGCAATAAAAAACAAAAGAGTACCAAGTGTCCCACTAGTAGGGCACTGACAGTTAACAGGTTAATTTTTTTTATTTTTTTATTAATGATTAAATTAATATTAAATTTAATTAAATTTAATATGAAAACTTTTCCAAAACGTAATATTACAAATATTACGTTTAAATGAATCAAACAATCATCCAGAGTCTAAAGTAGTGGGGGGTTTTTTAGATCTAGATCAAATCAATGCATAATAAACATTAAACATGTCAAATAGAAAAGTAAATTAAAATAAGTGACATTTTATTTAAATAAAGTGACAAAATACAGAAAATTACTTAATAATAGTAGGTTAGCATGAGGTCAGAACAAGGTTTCTGAAAATGCAGTGTAACCTGAAAGACTACAGGACATGTAAATGTACAAGTGGTGTAAGAGCACCTTCAGTAGAGACAGATGCAATGATGCCCTGTGTTTTGGTGCTTTTGGATTTGATGGTTCTGCCCTGCAGCCCCTGCAGACCGGACTGAAGGACCCCATCTGTCTGTAGCCCTACAGCCGCCTTCTCAAACTGCAGCCACACGATGAACAAAACGCCAGAACTCAACCTGGAAACAAATTCAGCAGATCAATTAGAAAGATCTCCCAATGAATATGCTTGAGGAAGAGAACTTTATACTCACTTTTTCAGTCTTTTGAAGTCCAGGCTCTTTGGAGTGAGATGTCCTAATGTTTCTCGTATCTATAAACCAATTTTGATCCCAAAAGTTGCTCAACTGACAACAATACTCTGTATTTCTAGAAAGGGGATCGAAATGTTGAGCCTCACCATGATCTCTAGAGCAGATCTGAGGGAAGAGGTTTCTTCATGAGGTTCAGGCTCTAGATTGACCTCGACACTCACCTCGAACAAGAGCTCTGATTGGACAGATCATACGACATCAATGTATGCTGCATGTCATCTATAGTGTGACAAAACTTGTGGTATTTTGATTTTAATAATAAAATCTACTGTTTAAAGCGTCTGAAGGCACTTCTCACCCCCAGGAAAATGCCTGTTGTGGGTGACATTTTTCAAGGTTTGCTGGTAGGGAGTTTTCTCTGTGGAAGGAAAACCGATGTTAAAGCAAGAAACCCTTGAGTGAAGTTAAAATATCTTGTTCGTATTTAAAGAGTAAAAAAATATTTATTAGAAGTCATTTTTTAAAGCACTAATTAAAACATTTATATTGTTAATATTACCCATTGCATAATAATAATCCTATTTTAGGACCATTT
The DNA here is from genome assembly GCF_963082965.1 of Carassius carassius. Lineage (NCBI taxonomy): Eukaryota > Metazoa > Chordata > Actinopteri > Cypriniformes > Cyprinidae > Carassius > Carassius carassius. Next base: position 36,232,051 of record NC_081760.1, read on the forward strand.
TAGTATTCAAGCAAAACCATAATGCAACTAACAATAAAATGGTATAAAACAGAAATTCAAATCAACAAGTACATACGTTATTTTTTTAAGAAAATGGTCAATTGTAACAAATGTCATGATATGTTTTACTGAATTGAATTTATGCTTTTTAATTGTAAAAAGTATTTCAATTATTGTAATAATTGAAATTACGTTAATATTACTTCTTGCATCATGATAATAAAAACATAAAATGTCTATATTGTTAATATTATCTCTTGCAAACTGCTATTACTAATAATGATTATGAATTTTTAAACATTAAATTATTAATATTACCCCATAACAACAACGACAACAAAATAATTATATTTTAGGCATATTTTAGGCCTACTTCTATTTTTAAATTTCTCTAAGTGATTAGAAAGAGAAAAAAACAGGGGGTAAAGTGTACTTAATTTACATTAAAATGTTATAAAAAAGGTGTCCTATAAAAAGGAATTCTTTATGCAAAATTAAATACATTTTATTTTTATAAAAAAAAAAAAAAAAACTGCACCTTTTGATTTGCGGTGTAATTTGGGTTGAATTACAGGAAGTGTGATGCTGCTGTCAGTCACTGTCGTCTCCATGGAAACACCTTCCTCATCATCGACCGTTCTGGCTCGGACCTGCTCAGTTTGATCAGAGGAGTGCGCTTGTGCGTCCACATTCCTGCGCATGGCGGACGGAGAGCGGGCAGTGGGTTTGACGTGTGGCACATGAGTGTGTGCGCTGAGGGTCATGTCTGAGATTTGGGAGTAAGCCCCTTGATATCTGGGGCGTGTTTGAGCTGGTCCACTTTCGGGTTGGTTGTGCTGGGTCTCAGTTTCTTTTAGTGACGTTACAAGGAAATTCTCATCGTATAACGCACCATCATCAATCGCATCGTTAACGTGGTAACCAGACACTACGACACGAGGAGATGAATCAGTCGTTGAATCTCCAGGATTCTTTTCCCAGGTTTCCCTCTTCCCTAAAGGAAGTTCGATGGTCACTGAGGATCCAGTGTTGGTCATACCGGTTAATGTTGCTTGTGTGTTCTCTCCTGATGGTCGGATATCTGCGGTGACGTCTTTCACACCTGGTGGAGGACTCGTAACTGCATCCGCTTCATCTTCAACACCACCCAATGCTGCTTCCATCACATCTACAGGAACGTGTCAAGAAAAATACAGAGTCATGTGACCTCTACACAGCAATTTACAAGGAAATAAAAACATTGGCACCACAATACATTTCTTATCAGTGAAGAAAAAACATTACATGGCATTTAAATACAATTGGATGGATGGATATAAACACTAATCCAGTTATATAAAAACTCACCTTTATACACAGGATCAGGAAAATCCAGGGATCCGAAAGCTTTATAACGTCCATAGAAGCCCCTGTACGGGACGGGACGGTTCCCGTTGATGAGCAGCACCACCTGAACCGTGTTGAACACAGAAATGTATCTGGCTTTTCTCCAGCACCTCTCCAGAATCCTCTGTCCCCCTGCACCCGCTGGAGACTCATCCAGGTGGATCTGATCGCTCTTATTCTGACAGGTGTCTGAGGGAGTCAGGTCCTCCAGATACAGCTCCAGACGCTTCCCAGGAGACACCTGGATGGTCCAGTTGCACCACACGGGCGGGTTTGAGCACAGATAGTCAGGGGAGAAGATCTCACCACTGTTGTCACGGAGGACTTGATGGCAGCTCCGCAGGGCAAAGAAAGCGTATCGATCGCGGCCTACACCTGACGAGAGAGAGAGAGACAACATTTACATCTATCCCCCAAAATATCTAAACATTTTAACTGAAGAGGACAATGCCATTTAAATCACAGCACATTTAAATGAGCAGAAATAGGATAAAAAAAATATATAATAATTATTAATATTCTTATTATAAACGAGAAACTATTTATTCCTCAAACTAAATCTAAATATTTTCATGGTAAGAAAATTACAGGGAATTGAAATAAGAAAAAGATCAAACTAAATAATATTAAATATATTTTTTGACAAATAATATAAATATAACCATAATAATGCATATATAATAGGAAGACATAAGATATATCTAATTATTTACATTGGAGAAAAAAAACAACAAGGGATGTAAATTAATAAAAATAAGATCAATTAATCATATTAATAAATATATATCCTTAAAAAAAATACAATCTAAATATAAATAATAATATAAGATGAAATAAGATAGAATAGAAAGCATTTTAGCAAATTTGTCCTCCAAAATATCTAAATATTTAAATAAAAAAAAGTAAATTTCCATTTATAAAAAGTTTTAAGAAATTTTACTTAAATTAGCAAAATAGACCCCTGAGGACACAAAACAAACATGTTAAATGTACAGCACGAGGAACAAAGTTAACACTGATGTAAATGTGCCAGACAGCTGTTCACCTGCGGATGCTTGGCCGTCATTTGTGCTGATCTGCCAAAAACACAAGTGTGAGTGAAACGAGCTGCAGACAGAGCGTCATCAGATGAGCGTCGATGAGTTACTCACCTCAGCGCTGCGTGTCAAAGCTGTCAAATAGATTAATATCAGAAGACTGGATTTACTCCATAAATGCCGCCGCGGCATTTTAGATTTATGCTCGTGAACTTGCTACGATGCGGTCAGATGCTTGTTTTGAAAAGTAAACGGAAGACGCTGAAAACATCACCTGTATTATATCTGAGGTTAATGAGGTAACTTTACCTGTAGCGCATGACAGCATGCGCGTGCGACGCGCTCGTGATCCTGCAGAGGGCGCACGCGCGCCAACAACTATATGTGGGTTGGCTGGGTGCATCACTACTACTTGTAATCCGTTACTGATTCCAAATTACGTGATAAAAATTATAGTTAGTAACGTAATCTATTACATTATACATTTTAGGTAATATATCCTAATCAGACTACTTTTTGATTACTTTTGTGATTTAAATAGGATAATAATGTACCATAATGATGTAAAAATGCAAACAAAAAGGAAATATATTCCATTTGTTGTTTTTGACAACATGACGTGCATTAAACATATGTCAAGGTTTCCCAAACTGGGGTTTGTAAAGGAGCTGCAGTGAGTTTGTTGATTAATTGACTAAGACAATTATAAAAATGTACAATTAAAATAAATCATTTTAAAATAACTTTGATCTAAATAAAGCACTTACAAAAAAATTACAATTTGTTATTTGTTTGCCTGAACGTCATGTGGCCACTAACCATTAATATGCAAATGTGATACGTCATTATTAAATGTTTATTTTAAAATCCCAGGGGTACTCTTAAGTAAATATATTAGGTGAAAGAGTTTGGTATGGCCCAAAAAAAATAAAAAATAAAATAATTTGGCCATGCCTGTATTACATGTAAATAAGAAATAACGTAAATTTGTGCATTTTAATGTGTTTGAAAGACAAAGGCCTGTAAAGACAAAGTAATACATGATTACATAACCTCCTGAGTGTTCATCAGTAGTTTGTGCAATGTTGAACGGTTGAGAAAACACTTCTTAAAATGATATTTGTAGATCCAGTGGTCAGTCAATAAAAAGTAACTGTAGTCAGAGTATTTTAAAATGTAATTTAATCTAATTACAAGTAATGCATTTTTGGAATCTGATTACGTATTACATGTAATCAGTTACGACCCAGCTCTGTAATACTGAGCATGATGCAATTATAAATTAAGCATCATATACTAATGTTAATAATATCATGGCAGAGTGCTTGAAGTGAGTACTCTGTAAGTACTGTTTTTTTTTTACATGTCCCATACACAAAGATATACAGTATCTATACTGCTGCTTTATTTTGAATCTGAATGTAAGCTTGCTTGTAACTGCAAAATTATAGGTTTGAAGACTGTTGTAGCAAATAAAACCTTTGAATCAAATATTGCCTCAAAACAAACTCAGGTTTTGTTTTAAATCCAATTTAAAACTAAATTACTGGATTTTTGACAACGATTTGTGAGGACCAGGATCAAATGTGATCATAAACAGCTAACTTACTTTCAAAACATAAATATAACTTTAGTAGTAACTTTAGTACCTATTTCAGAATGTTTTCAGTACAATTTTATCCTTAATCACAATTTTGGCTTGTACTGAACAAATTACTGAATATCACACAAGATAGGACGTGGAAATCTCATCCTTTGGCTCGTCTTCCCTATGGAAGAATTATACAGTAATAGGATTTGGATTGCAACACTGTGTGTTGCAAGTGTCCTACCGTATGTTGCCCTACAACAATGGTCACAGCTCACTTGCACAAACAGTGCCATAAAACAGCTATTTTTATCCTTGTGTTGATAACGTAGTTGGAGAACAATCAAACAGAAGCTTCCTGAGAACACAGAGGTTTAATACAAGTGGTCAAAACAGCTCAGCTATACTTTTCCACACACAAATGCAGGCATGAATTAAAACAACAACATACAAATACACAAAATAAACATACATTTTGCCCTTTCTTGTTATAAAAAATACACCCTGATTTCTTTATGTCAACATGCATCATACTGCATCATATTTACCTCATTTTGATTAAACAAAGGCAAAAACGGTGTAAACGCAGCACAAACCCTCTGAGAGGTTTAATGCAGGTCTAATTCAAGTTCTTAAAAAGTGAAGAGCATGAAATTAAAACTTTCTAAATGGAGGTTTCTGGTCTCATTGCAAAAAAGTGTCTTGAGTATGTGGACCCAGCTAACAGAGAGCATTCTCAAAATGTTCTAGCACAGTTCTCTCAAATGTTCTTCTAGTAACATTAATAGAACATTTTTACTTTTTACTGAAATGTTTTTGTTGGACATTCATCTAACTTTTTTTAAATGTTACTAAATTAGTAACCCCCAAGGAGCCGTGGTTTACAGTGAATTTATAACAGCTAAGTGACCACGGCTTCACAGGGGTTATTGCTCTTTATAAATTATTCCATATACACAGCAAGGTTTCACAGAATAAAACACAACAAATAAAGTGTAATTATATAAATAAAAACAGTATTGTTCCACCAAACAATGTAGTTCCTCAGAAACAGTTGTGGTTCCAACAAAGTGGTTGCCAAGCAACACACAGAAGTAAACAAAGGTGTATGTTTATAGTGTAATTTACACTAGCTATAACAGCTTTGAACGCGACTCAACCAATCAGAATCAAGCACCAGAACTATCCGTTTTTAAAAAATTGTTTTAGAATTTTCAGAGAACATTCAAATGTAACATTACCATGATGTTTGCAAAATGATATAATTGAATGTTCCTAAGTGTTCACAGAACCAAGAAAAAAACATTTATAAAAAAATAAAATAAATATATATATTCAAATGCAGGATATTCAGAGAACATTAAAATATAGCTTGGAACACTTTTTTGTTAGCTATATTTTTGTTAAGAGGGCATCGGTTTACAGTCATTACGTTTTATTTGCATTTGCTGCTTCGCATTCGCGCCCTTTGTGTCCAGTGTAGTTTTGATGCAACATTTTACTTTAGGGTCATTAATCCAAGACCAGATCTTTATCATGTCCTGTGGGCTCCTGGGATGGACCAGAATCAGACTTTTGTAAGCACAAGGATTCTCTCTGTGCTTCTCCTCAATATCAAAAGTCTTAAAGCCCATGTGTTTCTCTGGTACTAGTCCCAGTCTCTTCAGACACATCCCTGTAAACACATCGTCAATCGGGTACAACGTGACCAGACGAGAGATCATTCTTAACCGCTGCCCCAGACTACCTGAATACAGGTAGCCTCCGCCACCTGCGTATGGAGGGTAAATCCCACGAAACAGGCTCTCAGGGATGTAATACTTGAGGTGTCTGGTCCGGTGTGGTCCAGCATTAGTGATCACATCGCCAATGAAAATGTCTTTTGTCTTGGACACTGAAAAGTTGCCTAAGTAAGCCAGCATATGCTGCGTATTGACGAAAACGTCGTCGTCGCATTTAAACACATACTTGGCAGAAGCGCAATGGCTCCCAAACCACTCCAGGAAGAGGACTTCCTTTAAGGTGAGATTGAAGAACGTGTCTCGATAATCCCACTGCAGGACATCGCCGTACAACGCCGCTTCGTGCTTGACCATGTCTGAAAAGTCAGGGAAGTGGTCCGTCGCTGCCGTGTTGCCAAGTAGGAATACTGTCGCAATTCGCTCGCCGTCGAAGATCCCAGCACGGCCCCATGATTCCCGGATGGCCTGCCGTCGGTCAAAATGTGGCGCAATGGATTTTACTGCTAGCAAGAGGTATGGTGGTTCAGAACACACTTTGGGTGCATCCATTATCAAGGGGTATGACCTACATCCCATGTACAACAAGAAGTCCTGGAATCGCTGTGGTAGGGACTTAAAGTCTTCAATCTCTGTTGTCACCCTGCTGTCCGGCTTGCAAGAACTCATGTGATTCAGCCAGCGTGGGATTCCTCTGAAGTCACGCGGGGCCTCACTGCCATTAGCAAGTGGCAGGTAGTAGATATCATCGAGACGCTTCTGCTCCCGATTCCAGAATGCTGGACTGAACTCCGGCTTCTTCCAGAACTTTTTGGTCGTCAGTCTCCGTCGTTTGTTGATGTGTTGCCCCTGCCCATAGCTTCTGGACACTTCCACCGCAATGTAGATCAGGAAGTTTGCTAACATCATTAATCCCAGTATCTTGGTGGTCTTCCAGTTACTTTTCATCTTGAAGATGCCCTCACCACCTAAAAAAAAAAAATGATATTGAGTTTAAATCATGAATTTCAAATCTGATCTGGGCTGCTTTCATATTTGGAAATAAATTGGATCCATAGGCTTTATTTATTGATTTTCTCTGAACAAAATTTTTTTTATTTTTCATCTTCTTTTTTTTCATTAAATCACTTTGTAATAATAAGTTAAATATATTAAGTTAAAACATCACAAAAGACTTAAAAATGAATGAAAATGATGTCACACATGTTGTGGGTCACATTAAAATAGGTCATGTGAATAACATTCAAGCAGATAACCAGAACTGAGCAGTGATAATGTAGCACATTATTATACCACAACCCTAAAAAGCTTGTGTAAAGCCGGAAACTTACCACAATAGATCAATAATTCTTCAACCATGAAATGCAAAGAACAACCTTTGCAAAGAGTCATTAATCATTTCAAATGCTGTATTTTTTCATACAACACAAAATAATATTTGTAAATATATTTTTTGAAGAAATTTACAGCATTTTAGAAATTGAAATACTCCTAAATGAACAATAAAACACCATAGAAACACCATTAATGACTGGTGCTCTATATCTCGTGTCTTTTGAAATCAAGTCCTACTGTAGCTTTGTGCTTGGAAAAGTGTTTTGTTCTATGCACAAAGCTCTCCAATGAATTCATAACAGAAGAAAAAATTCTTCTTCTGTGCTAAAAAAAAAAAGCATAGGTTTTGGACTGACGTGAGGGTGAGTAAAAATGGTTTTGAGAAAGATCCAGCTAAAACCATGAACCACTAATAAAAGGTTAGCGTAACGGTTGATCCCTTACTCACAGCGAGGACATCTGCAGGGTAAGTCTAGGGTGAGATCCATGAGTGAATCCGATGTGATGTGTCCAGGGTTTCTCCTCCTGTAACTGTACCTGAACAGTAACGGATGAACATGCTGCATATCAGCCAATGTTTTTAATATATCAAAGCCACGTTTCCTCTGTATTACCATCCTTCATAGAGCTTCCTTCCCTCATTCGCTCATACACATCATGTGTTCCTCATGATACCAATTACAGATGTACAATGTCAGACTCTTCCTAGTCTCATATAGTCAGACCTTTGACTAAACTGCTCTGCTACAGTACACACACTGCAGTTTATTGTGACCCAATAAGATAGGAAGAGACCATTTGTAATGAGTAATCTTAGTCTGTGCTGTTTTATTGGGTAGTTTAGGGATGGGTTATGTCAAATACAACCCGAATTCCGGAAAAGTTGGGACGTTTTTTAAATTTTAATAAAATGAAAACTAAAAGACTTTCAAATCACATGAGCCAATATTTTATTCACAATAGAACATAGATAACATAGCAAATGTTTAAACTGAGAAAGTTTACAATTTTATGCACAAAATGAGCTCATTTCAATTTTGATTTCTGCTACAGGTCTCAAAATAGTTGGGACGGGGCATGTTTACCATGGTGTAGCATCTCCTTTTCTTTTCAAAACAGTTTGAAGACGTCTGGGCATTGAGGCTATGAGTTGCTGGAGTTTTGCTGTTGGAATTTGGTCCCATTCTTGCCTTATATAGATTTCCAGCTGCTGAAGAGTTCGTGGTCGTCTTTGACGTATTTTTCATTTAATGATGCGCCAAATGTTCTCTATAGGTGAAAGATCTGGACTGCAGGCAGGCCAGGTTAGCACCCGGACTCTTCTACGACGAAGCCATGCTGTTGTTATAGCTGCAGTATGTGGTTTTGCATTGTCCTGCTGAAATAAACAAGGCCTTCCCTGAAATAGACGTTGTTTGGAGGGAAGCATATGTTGCTCTAAAACCTTTATATACCTTTCAGCATTCACAGAGCCTTCCAAAACATGCAAGCTGCCCATACCGTATGCACTTATGCACCCCCATACCATCAGAGATGCTGGCTTTTGAACTGAACGCTGATAACATGCTGGAAGGTCTCCCTCCTCTTTAGCCCGGAGGACACAGCGTCTGTGATTTCCAACAAGAATGTCAAATTTGGACTCGTCTGACCATAAACACTATTCCACTTTGAAATAGTCCATTTTAAATGAGCCTTGGCCCACAGGACACGACGGCGCTTCTGGACCATGTTCACATATGGCTTCCTTTTTGCATGATAGAGCTTTAGTTGGCATCTGCTGATGGCACGGCGGATTGTGTTTACCGACAGTGGTTTCTGAAAGTATTCCTGGGCCCATTTAGTAATGTCATTGACACAATCATGCCGATGAGTGATGCAGTGTCGTCTGAGAGCCCGAAGCCCACGGGCATCCAATAAAGGTCTCCGGCCTTGTCCCTTACGCACAGAGATTTCTCCAGTTTCTCTGAATCTTTTGATGATGTTATGCACTGTAGATGATGAGATTTGCAAAGCCTTTGCAATTTGACGTTGAGGAACATTGTTTTTAAAGTTTTCCACAATTTTTTTACGCAGTCTTTTACAGATTGGAGAGCCTCTGCCCATCTTTACTTCTGAGAGACTCTGCTTCTCTAAGACAAAGCTTTTATAGCTAATCATGTTACAGACCTGATATCAATTAACTTAATTAATCACTAGATGTTCTCCCAGCTGAATCTTTTCAAAACTGCTTGCTTTTTTAGCCATTTGTTGCCCCCGTGCCAACTTTTTTGAGACCTGTAGCAGGCATTAAATTTTAAATGAGCTAATTAAGTGGATAAAAGTGTAAAATTTCTCAGTTTAAACATTTGCTACGTTATCTATGTTCTATTGTGAATAAAATATTGGCTCATGTGATTTGAAATTCCTTTAGTTTTCATTTTATTAAAATTTAAAAAAACGTCCCAACTTTTCCGGAATTCGGGTTGTAGATTATATACCACATATTCTATAACCAGCACAATGATATTCAGCCTATGTATCAAAAAATCTGACGTCAGCTTGTGTGCTGTCGGAGACTAAACTTTCAGACCACAGGAAACCATCAAAAGCATTTCACTTTGGACAACAAATCCATTTATGACTGCACTTTATATCTGGCCTCTATCTATGTGTGTGTGTGTAAATAATTAAAATAATTATAGCAAGTTTGCATTTCTGTTTTTATTGATTTTAGATAATACTAACTCTGTTTTTGTGCAAGTGAGATAAATAAATGCAGGTTCACGTTTAATCTGGAACTACAGTAAGCATCATGTTCACACACACACATACAACACATCTGCACGTACTCCCGATTTCTCTCAACATGGGGACAGGAGAGCTGTCAGTCAATAAATGGGGAAAAAGTTAATTACTGGCAAAACACTGTAAACCGCTTTTGGCTTAATCTTCTAGACCACTCACTCATGCACTGGATCATATAAACCACATTCTGAGTGAACAGCTTGCTGGTAAAACAACACTTAGTGAAGAAAACAGCCATACAATAAAAAGGGTGTAGTCAACATCCTGAAGGCACAGGCTAATGCTTCTGTGCAGACAACAGCAAATGAGTGAGTGTGTGTGTGTGTGTGTGTGTGTGTGTGTGTGTTAGTTCCCTGAGTTGCCGACATGTTGATGATACTTTTCACATATATAATGGTTTATTTGATAAAGCTCAGGAGCCTATTTTTGTAAGTATATTTTTGTAAGCTATATATAATAATAATTATTATTCATAACATTTATATAGCACTTTTCTAGGCACTCAAAGTGCTTTACATTGTGAGGGGGTATCTCCTCGTCCACCACCAGTGTGCAGCATCCACCTGAATGATGCGACGGCAGCCATAGTGCGCCAGAACGCCCACCAAACACCAGCTTACTGGTGGAGAGGAGACAGAGTGATGAAGCCAATCAGCAGATATGGGGATTGTTAGGAGGCCATGATGGTCAGAGGCCAGTGGGCGAATTTAGCCAGGATGCCGATCACACCTCTACTCTTTTCGAAAAACATCCTGGGATTTTTAATGACCACAGAGAGTCAGGACCTTGGTTTAACGTCTCATCCGAAGGACGGTGCTTGTTGACAGAATAGTGTCCCCGTCACTACACTGGGGCGCTAGGACCCACACAGACCACAGGGTGAGCACCCCCTGCTGGCCTCACTATATGAGGAACAGGCTAAAACATAAGAATCAGAATCAGAATGACTTTTATTGCCAGGTATGTTCACACATACGAGGAATTTGTTTTCGTGACAGAAGTAGCCTATTTCCAGCAAATCCTCTCAGATCAAATATGATGCATGTTGTTGGACATCAATAAAAATCTAACAGTTCTCAAGAGTCATAACTCCGACCTGCACCATATGTCATTAGAGAAGGTTTTCAGTGAATAATTCAGTGAATTTCAGCCTCACATAACTAGTGCATGACTGATTATGACACATGGGTCTTAGAGACTAAACTGTTATGGTATTTTTGGAGACATCCAGTGGTCAGTTGCAGTATGGAGACAATCTACGCAAAAAGTCTTTCATTCAGACATGAAACTTGAGAAAATTACGAAATCTATCGATTTGACAACCAGACAGATAGGCTGTTAGTATTCATTTATTGCATTTATTTATTGAAACTAATAAAACGACAAATCTTTTATTAGCCTTTATAAAGATCAGGGTGGTGAAGGTGAATGACAGATACCAAACTTAACGACATTCGTTAACGTAGAAGCCTAAGCAATGTTTTATTGCAACTATTTTTTAAATGCAATAACTTCTCTAAGTTCTATCTACTTTGGCATTTATAAGTCATAACTCGTAAGTGTCTGAATTTACCTGTACGTAGGAGTGCGTCTGTTCTCACCTTTATAACAGCGGTCCACAGCAGTTGTTCTTCACAGGTCGAACATCTTCTTCTATCTTTTGCTCTTAGTCTGCCGAACGGAATTGTTGTGCTTTGTTTATTTCTTTAGTGCATGTCTGAAGTGCCATGTAAAGTCTGTAATCCGCATGAACGAGCAGCATGTAGTCGAGTCAGCTCAGAGTCGCAGCGCGAGGACCTCCCTCACCACGGACGCGCGCGCGTGCACGGTTTAACTATTCGCATGGGGGCCAATTTTGTATAATCTCCTCACAAACAAACAAGTGAAGACGTTTGAAATGCTCGTAACAATATACAATGCTGACAAATCATCTTTTGCTCTGCTGATATCAACAGGTTCAGGGATGGAGTGAGGACTGGCCTTCTCCTCATTATTTGCCTACATGATGTTCTCAAAGTGTATTTGAATTCTGATTAAGGCTTAAAACTTCCTATTTTCTTCACTTTGCAAGCAAATGATGAAATAGGTCTATGCTTTTTTCCACAACATATACCGTAGAAGACTTTAAAAATATTTGTCTGCATCATGTGGAAGCAAGCATTTAATATAGATTTTTTTTTTGTCCATTAAAAATGTGATTGCTTGCTTTTTAAAACTTTTTAATGGGTTTGATCACTATACGAATGTCCGCCATAAGTATTATTGTACTTATCCTTTAATGTTTATTTATTGGTATATTTCACATTATTAAAGTACCTATCCTTTTAGTATTTATTCCTACTAAGTCAAATATCAGAATAAAATCATTCTCTGTTGTTTTTAATATTATTCCGAGAGCAAATTTCATTTTGGCACTCAGTTGCACTAGAAATATTTTAATAAAACTTTTTGCTCTTTTTATTCAATAAGAAAAATATTCTATATTGATAATATATAGAAAACATTTTTTTTTTTCCATCAACTTTTTTTTTACAATATGCATTCTATTCTATTGTATTCTATTCTGCACAATAACTCCAGGACACCAGCATTAACAGTTGGTTCTGTCAGCATCAGGCAAGTAAAATGATCAAATGACTCATTAGTTAGCGACACATTCACATAAACGTATGATTTGCAGGTCCACGTCAGGTCATTCAGTCACCTGCACGTCCACTGCTCACCATTTATCTAGTTGTTACTTAATTTACTTACTTAGTGACTACATAAAAGCACCATTAACATATTTACATAGTAAAAGGATAAAAGCACAAAAGTTCGCTTAAAGCAATTGTTCACTCGAAAATGAGAATATGCTGAAAATGTGCTCACACTCTGGCCAGCCTAGATATAGGTGAGTTTGTTTCTTCACAGAAACTGATTTGGATAAATATAGCATTCCATCTCTTGCTCACCAGTGGATCCTCTGCAGTGAATGGGTGCCGTAAGAAAGAGAGTCCAAACAGCTTATAAAAACATCACAATAAAAGCTGCACATTTGCAAGAAACATGTCCAGCTAAAATATGAGTGCTCTATTCATAATATTGCCTTCTTCAATTTGTCTCGTCTGAATCAGGAGAGAAATATGCATAGATCAAGCACTGCTTACAAGTAAAAGAAACAGGTCAAATAATTTCTTAACAAACATATTAGTGGATTTTTATCCAAGAGAACGACAGGGGATGGACTTGTTCACTGTAAAAAGTGTTATTATGGACTTCTATTTTAGCCAGAAGCAACAGTTCAAAATTAAAACGCCTTGGTGGGTTTGTTTCTTACAAACACACAGATTTTATCTTCACAAGACATGAATGTTTGGACTCTCATTCTGACGGCACCCATTCACTGCAAAGGATCCACTGGTGAGCAACTTCTGTAATGCTACATTTCTCCAAATCTGATGAAGAAACAAACTCATCTTGGATGTCCCGAGAGTGAGTGCATTTTCAGCAAATCGTCATTTTTGGGTGAACTATTCCTTTAACACTCAAAAGTAAGCACTTTAGGAATATAAATAAATTATGAACTAGAAACTATATACTATAAAACAAACGAATAAATGAATTCAGCATCTTAAATCCTGTAGGAAATAATGAAGAAAACTCACAGATGTCCAAGTTTGAGGTTTGACAATGATTATTTATGATGAATATAACTTGACAATACAGCATATATAACAAGCACACATTCCCTCTCTCTCTCTCTCTCTCTCACACACACACACAAACCGATAAAGAGACAGATGTGCTCTAGCTGCGGTGCACGACGCTGTCGATGCTCTCCTGAAGTTCAGCCATCTTCTTCAGCACCAGATTCACCTTCTGCTCGTCAAACTCCAAACTCACAAACTCAGAGCTCTAAAGTACAGAGAGAAAGAAACAGAGGCCATTCACATGCAGTATGAATGGTGAACCTGAACTGACACGAATACATCCTAAACAACACATTAGCACTCAGTGTGATTTTAGTAATGCTGCTGACACACCTGTTACAGAATCAAAAATACAGTACAAAATTGTAATATTTTGAAATATAATTACAATTTAAAATAACTATTTTCTATTGTAATATAGGGTCAAATATAATTTATTCCTGTGATATAAAGCTGAATTTTCAGCATCTTCAGAAGACATTCTTATATGCTGATTTGATACATTCATTGATTCTTTGATAAATGAAAAGTGCAAATGAATGGCTATTATTTAAAATCGAAATCTTCTGTAACATCATAAATGCCTTTATTGTCCATTTAGATCTATTAAGCATATCCTTGCTGAATAAAAGTATTAATTTATTTGACAAAAAATATGTACTTATTTACAGGACAAATTAATTAATAAATTATTGTTCACTGTTAATTCTTTTTTTTTTTCATAATACACTAACTAATGATAATTCATATGTTAAATATGAATAAGATTAATAAAATAAGATTAATAAATACTTTAACATCAGTTAATAAATGCTGTAAAACCTGTTTTCATTGTTAGTTTATAAAACCCAATGCATAAAAAAAAACAACCTTGTGAACTGTAACCAGTTACTGGTTGAAAATAGAGGAAAAAGTGATCAATTAGAGACCACAGTAACTGTGCTGAATTTCACCAGGTAACAAACTACAAGGACTCGTCGTTAACTATGCTACATCCACACAGATTATGACAAGTGCATTTAATAAATGTCCTGTTTAGCTGCTGCATGAATGAATAACTGATGTCAAGTTCCTTTTGTATGCTCACAATAGCCATATCACATCACCTGTAACCATAGCAGTGACTCAAGTAAATATAATAACGTTGGAAAGGCTCATCACAGTTGACACAACCAAATTCAATAAACGAGCCCAATTAAAGCGCAAATTTATCTGTGAAATCAAATAAACTACAGGCAGCTACAAGCACAGAGCGCAAAACAGAAAACAGCAGAAAGCTGAAATCTTCAGAGAAGGTGTGACAGACTGAAAATGTAAGGAAGTCATGCTTTTTCACTCGTATTAATAATTCAACTATATGAAACCATATTAGCACTCTAATGCAAGAATGACAACTGTATTCTACGGATGTGTCTCTTCCCGTCCAACACAGACACAGCACTATCTGAAATGATTTGTGGTTTTATTTCTGAGTAATTGATCTCCTTCTTCCAGCATTGTTGCGCCGGTGGACCTTTCTGCTCTCCTGCAGCTCTGAAGACAACTGAACAGCCTACAGTCCTCTGAGCGGGAATCATACACCGTGTGTAATGCATCTCTCAGTACACGGCACAAACGATATGAAACAATTAGAGCACTAAAACAGACAAATGAATGGGCTGAACAGCACTTACAGTACAGAAGAGGCTCCTCTTATAGTGCTAAATGTGCATTCACAAAAAAACTCACTGAGATTAAACGATATCATACAGCAGATTATGGATAAGCATCTCAAATATGCAAACATTTATAGCAAAGAGCTGATGATAAGAGGAAAGACTTAATGGCAGAATAATGACGACTAATGTCACTAATGGGTCTCGGTTTCCAGTAACCCAGCCCTCTTGATATCACGGGACATGGATTAGACCTCAATGAGTTTTAACTTTAATAATGGCCGCTACTAGTACTACATAATTTGATTATGGAAATGCTGAGTGTGTTTCTGTAAATAACAAACTGTTCATAACATGACAGCCAGCATAACATAGATTTATATTTATACAATGCAAATATGCAAGAAAACAGTAGTATCTGTAATAGTGAGAAATATAAATGGCTGCTACATTATTTAAAATGAATGATAGTTTTAAGGCAGGGTTCCTCAAATCTTGCCCTGATCAAACTCACCTTATGTTAGAGCTAAACACTGCAGGAAAGTGGATCTTTTGGGCCAGATTTGAATATCACTGTATTAAGTATATATAGTGACACGTTCTTTTTAGAAAAAACAATGAATGATTTCTAAATAAATAATCAAACCCAAGGGTGGTGGAGAATACATATCCAGAGTCTGTTTTTCTGCTTACACTGCTGTTATAGCTTTCCATAATTATTCATTTATGCTTCCCACAGATTGTAGTTTCAGGAAACTGAACTGAAAGCAAAACCACTTCACAGCTGTGCAATTACAGAAATTTAACAGATTACAGATTATTCAAAACCTCTGTCAATCATCAAGAATAAAGATTATTGAATCAACTATTATTGAAAGAACTCTTTTTGGATTCTGATTGAGATTCAAGAGTTTGCAAGAGTTACTTATGCATCCTTGGCTGGCAGATACTTAATATGTAATGCAGTTTATATGAACTATTTGCTAAAAGATCATTAAAAAAAATATTATTATAATAATAAAAAAAACACTTCCAGTGTTATTTTAGCATCATTTAGATACCATTACACTTTTATTAGTATTTTGAATCAGTTTATATTTTTTTATGATTTCTGTTTTCATTTTAGTTAAAGTTTTAGTAATCCTGTTGTTTGTGTGTATATATATATTTGTACATTTTTATTCTGTCTTAGTTTGTTATTTTAGTATATCAAGTTAAACTTATTTTAAATATTTTATTTCAGTTAACATTTCTTTTATTTTAAAGAATGATTTAAAAAAGATTTTTATGGTTTTTAGTTTCAGTTTTCTCTTAAAACAGTCTTAATATTTCGTCTCAAGCTGTCTCCACTTTAACCAAGGATTATAGAGGTGTTAAACTGCACCAGCAATAAAACAGCAACAACAACAAAAAAGCATTTCCTTACATGCATCTTTCAAAAACTCCTGGAAAAGTCAAGCATCAGAGTCAAACAGAGAAAAAAATATCTCTTTTGTGCTTTTAATACTCTGCATATGAAGCTCCACCCTTAAATTTTGAAGAATTGAACCCGTATCTCTCCAGTTCAGTTCTCACCTCTCCAGGACGGCCGAGCTCTAGCTCCACCAGAGCCACGGGGCTGTTGGACACCTGCCCCCTGCTGGCGGATGTGTGCAGGTCCACCCTCCACTTCAGGCCCCTGAGGCCGGGCTCCCAGCGACTCTGAGCCAGCAGACTCTCTCGAACCCGTGTCCGGTGGGCCTTCCAGAAGCGCCCCAGAGCGCCCGCCTGCTCCGGAGTCACGCCGCCGCCGCCCTGCTTACGTGTCTGCGCCGTGAGGAACGCTTCCAGCTGCGCCTGATCCATGTCCGCTGACGCGATGGACTGAGAAACAGGAGGTCAAGATGGGAACTACTGGATTATACTGTAGAACACCTTTCAAAACTTGAAATAAAATCAACTTTAACAGAAATAATATAATATTTTACTTAATTGCCAAGGCAAAATTTCTCATGTTAATTTAGATTAACTTGTACTAAAACAACTTCCTGTGCCACAGTGGTAGAGCATTGCAAAAGGTTGTGGGTTCAATTCCCGGGGAACACGCATACTGATGATAAAAATGTATAGCCTGAATGCACTGTAAGTCGCTTTGGATAAAAGCGTCTGCCAAATGCATAAATGTAAATGTAAAATAGCTAAACTGAAATAAACATTTTATCAAAAAAAAAATGTAAATGAAAATGACAGAGTAACAACAAACAGAAAATCGAAAAATAAAAACTAATTCAAAATATTAACAAAACAGTATCGCAATGACACTAAAATGAGACTTTACTGTTATATTCTTCTATAACTTGCAAAAATCTTTTGAACAAAATAAACTGCTCTTAATTTTATGGTAATCTTTTTATTTAACTTGGTAAATTTTCCACATATATAAAAGCAAAATTAGTAATTTATGGCTTAAATCTTTGTCTGTTGATTGTTTATTGTGTTTACTGATTACATGTACTGATAATAAACAAATGTATACATAAAAATTCTATTTGCTAAAGAATTAAAGCTTACTGGAAAGTCTATATTGAAAAGGGTGTCTTTATTTTATTTATTCCATTTATTTATTTACAGATTTTTATTTTATTTTAATCTTTTAATTTTGGTAAACCCCTTGCATTAGTGTGCATAGTTATACATGTATCATATGCGTAAACCATTTAATAAAAAAGCAAACTGTATAATATAAAATATAGGTTCAGAATGATATTGTTATCGCCTGCATGAATTCAGTGGTATGGAATGACCATAGACAGTAAAAGGAATGAATGACCGACAGCTAGCATAGCATTGAGGAAGCACGACATCTGCTGCTCTCTAGTGGCGGCAGAGGACACTGCAGTCCACACCTGTATTCAGTTTATTAAACAATAATGAAATGCTTCCTCGTGTATTTGACTGCAGCAATAGCGCTAATCATTGCTACTGTCCTGTAAAGCTGCTTCAGAGAGCAGTGGCTAGTCATCGTTAGTGGAGAAGCACCTTCAGAAGCGACCTCATCTTGTCATGTAGCGCGCGGAACTCATCCTGCGTCATCTCGGCGTAGAGCTCATTCTTCAGAAACTCCTCCGTGATCTCTGTATTACCGTAATAAAGTCTCTGCGTGATTCCGTTGAGTAAAGCGCTCACACATCTCTGGCTGTCCGCGTCCGCCATGCTGGATGTTGACAGGGGTCATGTGATCCGATTTCGCGTCACGCGCAGCGCGCCTTCCTTCACTGCGCGTTCACGTCCGGTCTTTTTCGATTTAACCTGTTAACTGTCACTGGCCCACCGGTGGGCCCACTAGCCATTACATGTTTTAAACAGTTATATCTTCGTCTAAAAATAAAGTAATCTTGAAACTACCTATCATTGTGAAGCTTAAAGACTGTAGTTTTGATATTTGGTGAATGATTTTTGAAATATTTTACAGAGCAACTGTAATTTATTAATATGCAGGAAGAGTAAATGGTTACTAATGTGGTTTGATGGTCATCTAGTGGAAAAGCATGCTATTACGCCCAAACAAAATCTCACTGAAAGCTCTTTTTTTTTTAGATGTCAACCCCTGATTTGGAACATAACTTGTTCAGAATTATAGTTTTGATTTTCTAGCAAAAATATAGAAAAATATATATTTTATATAAAATATAAATATTTAAGTTATTATTATTTTCTATTTTCATCAACTTAAACTTCCATAATTGTTTTGTTATATGATCTTTATAACTATTTTCACTTCTACAATAACCTGCCAAGTGTCTGCTTTAAAAAGAAAAAGTCTTAAAAAGTTTTCAAAAGTCTGTGAACCAAAGCATTTCAAAATTCATTTCAAAATTTATAACAGTTTAAGTTTATGGAAATGTCATTTTCACGTCTATGCTCAAAAAGTGGAACCGACAGTTGACAGGTTAATATAACATATGATATAAAAACAACATAAGTTACTCAAACATATTTTTCTTTTGCCAAATTTCATAAACTATTGTCATTATTATCAACATCATTATTATTTATGCACTATATTAATATGCTGTATTTCATAGACAATACATGCACCCATAGACATATATTTATGTCTATGTCTGCATCTGTCCCTCACAAATACATATTTATGCTCATCTATACACAATGGCTATTTGCAATTCTGGTTAGATGTTGAGGGCATTTCATTGTCTCTGTAGCTACTTGTACTTTGATATATATATATATATATATATATATATATATATATATGCAGAAAGAAAGTACATTTTGAGCACACCTGTATGTTTTAATATTATTTTAATGAACAGCACAGTCTGACACAAGGAACCAAATGTTTAATTATAAGACAAAAATTAACCCTTAGTTAATAGTCACACAGGTTTCACAACCAATGACCCCATTACCATTCAATCATAGGGGTATCCCTCTAAAAACACTCAGCAAAGTATTCTGAGTGAACAACAGAGCGGCACTCATCCACCAACAAGATCTCCAAGCTGTAACACACAGAAAACAGTCACAATTTGAAACTTCAGATTGGATTTCTCAAGCATATAATCTATATAATATATAATGATATAATGAATCACTCTGGATTGTCAATTCAAGCACCTTATTATTTCACCATGTCACAATGATATATGGATTATTATATTTGTATTGACATGATTAGCTAAATTAAAATGTCATAAAAACATTTTGAACTTACATCTTCTTCAAATCAGAGGGGTTCACTATAGGTTTAGGTGGCCTGTTACATAAGAAGACAGAGTCATTAATGTAAATACTGGATTAAAAAATCTCTTTGCAGATTCAATATTGAGTTATAAACACATATATTGAATACAATTATTTATTTATATTTAAAACACTCTTCACAGTTAAAATAAGAAGCATGGGGTTATGTAAATTAGTTTATTTGAGCTCATGTGTACTTACATGCTGTTCATCAGGGTCTTCAGACAAGTAATGTCATTTGTGATATCATCATCATTTAAAGAAAAAAAAAAAATTAAAAGATTGGGTTAAATTAGCTTTCTTTGGTTAGTTCTAGGTGAAAATATGTTTAGCACATTCCTCAACAGACTTACCAGTGCATTTTATGTTGCAAATATTGAGAGATGACACCTTGTCAGAATCACAGGCCCACCGATCACTGAGCTGAAACAGTCCATACAAGCGTTCGACTACAGGCCATTTAGGCTCCTTCTCCCTAAAAAGAGGACCGTTGGGATGGTTAAAAAAAGGAATGTGACGCCGGCGTCTGTGGGTGTTCGAGGCATTTCTTGGGGTAGGTCTTAAAGAAGAGAGTCTGGAGGCTGGTACAAGGTACGAGTCGGAGTCTGTGATGGAGTCTGTTGTAGGGATTGAATTGGAGCTTGTGGTGGAGTCTGTGGTGGAGTCTGTTGTAGGGATTGAATTGGAGCTTGTGGTGGAGTCTGTTGTAGGGATTGAATTGGTGCTTGTGGTGGAGTCTGTGGTGGAGTCTGTTGTAGGGATTGAATTGGAGCTTGTGGTGGAGTCTGTTGTAGGGATTGAATTGGAGCTTGTGGTGGAGTCTGTGGTGGAGTCTGTTGTAGGGATTGAATTGGAGCTTGTGGTGGAGTCTGTTGAAGTAGGCTTCATGGTGGAGGTGGATGACTGAGGTGGGGCCTCATCAGGATTGTCCCCTTCATAGTAGAGGCTGATGGTTTTCATGAAGTTGGTGTTAAAGCCAGAGGCTTTCGCCTTGCAGACAACTGCCTCAAAAAGGAAAAGAAAAACATATGGATGAAGGTAATGAACCTCTTAGCCGGTTATGTTACATGGAAATATAGCCTCCTGAAGACTGAGAGAGAAATAAGGGAATCTGAAAGAGAAGTAACTCTATTACTCACGTCTAGCGACAAGATCTTTTGTGCTCAATTTTTCTCCCATGACCTTAATGTCCTGAAACCGTGCAACCACCAGCTTGGCCTTCATCTCACATTTCCTCATAATCCGTCCCTCAGTCACACTGGACACCAACAGAACCAGAGGCAACACGGCCAGCATCTTCACTGAAATCTTGAGATTAAACACACAGGAGAGTGAATCACAGATAAATATGATCATTTTGTTAGGCTTCTCATACTTACTGAAGTACATTTATATTTAAAGTCGGCATGCAATTAGCAAAAAAAACAAAAACAAAAACAAAAAACACCTATATTTATTGAGAATTCACCTTAATATGACTGTATAGTTAGTGCAATGATGATATAAAAAAGCTTATAATTTTAGTCCTAAAACATTAAACAATACCTGTATATTGCTTGTTATGATAAATTAAGTACATTTATCTTTTATAGACAACCCTGCAGTCATTCAGAAACAAGAACTAAACAGAGCCAGATACCATTCTGTTGTTGGAGATTCAGATGAATGAGAGTCTTCAAATGTTCCTCAGTCTTCACTGTCTTCTGTATGTGATCCATCAGACTTATATATGTTTGAATCTCCTCCACCTGCAGCTGCACCTTTGCTTTTGATTCATCCCACCATTGTTGATATTTGTTTATTTTAAAATGTTCCAGAAGGATTGGCTCTCTCTGCTGAGTTTTTTTTGGTTTTTGGTTCCTCCCAAAGTTTCTTCTTCATCCACCTGAACCAAGGCACTTTATTTTGTAAAATCACTGTGGAACAAAGGGAACAGCTCTGGCAGGTTTTGCTACATGAACTCCTGAATTCTGCTTGACCATTGAGGTTTGGTTGAGTAAAAACATGCACATCTGCAGTAATATTTCCAGTTAAAACAGGCAGGAAATTGATCTTGTACTACTCGACATCTGAACTTCACTGCTCCTTTAATAGAGTTTGAAAATCTAAATAAGAGATCAGCTTTTACATATTTGTTGGAAGGTTTTTTGGGTGGATCTGTTATCAGGGTGTAAAGCATGTCAAGCCTTACTAAAATACAGTTTTTTTGTTTGTTTTTATTATTATTTTTTTTTTTGCTCAAGGCACTGTCAATTTAATAGCTCTTTCTAGGAACTGAAATCATAGCGAAAAAAACAAACAATTAATAGAAATAAAGGTGTGGTAGTTTGGAACTGATAAGAGCTGGACGAGGTTTTGCGACCTCAATATGTCATACTGATTTGACCAAAACATTAAAAAGTAGTACATCTGATGATAAAAGCATTTTGAAAAAAATATATATATATGTTTAGTTATACTCAACCCCTTTTGCTGAACAAGATCTGTAAATTTGAAAACATATCTGAACAAAAAAACAAAAAACAAAAAGAAAAGTGGGAGATGCAAACATCATTTAAGAAAATTCTCTGATTTTGACTTATGATAACAATTTTTGTTCTCAAAATGTTCTGAGAATTTTAGTTTATGGTTATAAAAAAACATATGAGAAACATACAATAATGTTAGGGAAATGTCCTGTGTTTGTTGGGATTGTCAGGAAAGCTAGCTGCATCCGAAAATAGAATTGTAATAAGTTCGTGTGGGCAAGGAAGAGGACAAAGGGGTCGGCAGGACTGCTGACGTATTTATTAAACAGAAAATAACTTAAAACTTGCAAACACCAAATGGTGACTTCTATTCTGACACGCGGTCACAGCACTTCCGATTTACTCCTTCCGATTTCGTTTCCGGCTTCGCGTCAGCAGTCCGTCTCTCTCTCCCTTGCTTCCGTCTCCCCTGGCGTTTTACACTCTCTCCACGCCAATTACTGGAACAAGAAACAGGTGATGATAATTTCTGCCCAAACCACTCACTTACCGCTCGTCTCCTGATTCTCTCTCCTGCTGCAGACTTCGCTAAACCACGCCCCCCCTGCCACATACCCCCACCGCCCGACTCCGGCCTGCAGCCCCCCCCCCCATTTCTGGAGAGGAAGTCGGCCACCGCCATCTGAACACCCGGCCTGTGGACCACCTTGAACTTAAACGGCTGAAGAGCTAGATACCAACGAGTGATCCGCGCGTTGGTATCCTTCATGTGGTGGAGCCACTGCAGAGGAGCGTGGTCCGAACAGAGGGTGAACTCCCGTCCCAGGAGATAATAGCGGAGGGTGAGGATGGCCCACCTGATGGCAAGGCACTCTTTCTCTATGGTGCTGTACTTAGCCTCTCTCTTTGAGAGCTTCCGGCTAATGTACAGCACCGGCCGTTCCTCCCCCTCTATCTCCTGGGACAGGACTGCCCCCAGCCCCCTATCCGACGCGTCTGTCTGCAACAGAAAAGGGAGAGAAAAATCAGGAGAGTGTAACAACGGCCCGCCACATAGAGCCGCCTTGACCTGGGTAAAGGCCTGCTGACATGGCTCCGTCCACTGGACCGTATCTGGCACCTCCTTTTTAGTAAGGTCAGTCAAAGGGCTGGTGAGGTCCGAATAATTAGGAACAAACCGTCTATAATATCCCGCCAGCCCCAAGAACTGCCTTACCTCCTTTTTGGTCTTGGGACGTGGGCAGGTCGCAATAGCGGCTGTCTTATCAATTTGGGGACGCACCTGTCCATGCCCCAATTGGAAGCCCAGATACCTTACCTCCACACGCCCAATCGCACACTTCTTTGGGATGGCCGTGAGCCCTGCTCCCCTCAGCGACCTCAGGACAGCCCTCAGATGCTGCATATGCCGCTGCCAATCATTGCTAAATATAATGATATCATCCAGGTAGGCAGCCGCATATGCAGCATGGGGCCGCAGAATCTTATCCATGAGGCGCTGAAAGGTAGCAGGTGCCCCGAACAAGCCAAATGGAAGGGTAACAAATTGGTGTAAACCAAACGGCGTTGTGAAAGCTGTTTTTTCTTTGGATAAGGGAGACAAGGGGATCTGCCAATAGCCCTTTGTTAAGTCCAATGTCGAATAAAAGCGAGCCATGCCTAGCCGATCAAGCAACTCGTCAACCCGCGGCATTGGATACGCGTCGAATTTCGACACAGCATTCACCTTGCGATAATCCACACAGAACCAGACGGAGCCGTCCGTTTTCGGAACTAAAACTATCGGGCTCGCCCAGTTACTGTTGGATTCTTCTATTACCCCCATGTCAAGCATAGCACCTAATTCAGCCTGAACTACTTTTTTCTTGTGCTCAGGTAAGCGATACGGCCGGCTGCGAACTACCACGCCCGGCTCGGTCTCGATATGGTGCTGAATCAGGTTAGTACGGCCCGGTAGGGGCGAGAAAACGTCGGCAAATTCTGCCTGTAACTTCGTTAAATCAGTGAGTTGGGACGGCGAGAGGTGATCTCCACCTGGAGCCAGGGCGAGGGATTGTGGTTTGATATTCGCCTCTGGACCGAGATCATCCTCCCCCCCAATCACCGTTGCCAACATCACTGATTCTGCCTCATTCCATTTTTTAAGGAGGTTGAGGTGGTAAATTTGACGGGCCCCGTTCCTATCGGACCATATTACCTCATAATCGAGATCTCCAACTTGTCGTGCGACCTCAAACGGTCCCTGCCACTTAGCCATTAATTTAGAGCTCGACGTTGGGAGTAATACAAGTACTTTCTCTCCCGGTGCAAATTTGCGTAACCTAGTTCCCCTGTTATACAGCTGGCTCTGGCGGTTCTGGGCTTGTAACACATTCTCCATTGATAGCCGCCCCAATGTGTGGAGTTTTGTTCTCAAGTCCAGCACGTATTGAATTTCGTTTTTGCCCTGAGAGGGTCCCTCCTCCCAAGTTTCTCTCAGGACATCGAGCACCCCCCGGGGCTGGCGCCCATAGAGAAGCTCGAAGGGGGAAAACCACGTGGAGGCTTGTGGGACCTCTCGCACAGCGAATAACAAGGGCTCTAGCCACCTATCCCAGGTTTGGTTGCATCCTGAATCCACCAAGCCCGGATATGTACCCCCCTTGATACTCACAGGTATTTGAGTAGAGAAACGGAGAGAGCGGAGAAACGGAAGCACTGTCCCCTCCGGCAGGCACAAGGGACTCATGAAGTGCCCTTGGTCAAACCAGTTGTTGGGCGGCCACCTGGGCCGGAGAGCAGGGGAATGAGGCGCACCGGCCACTGCTCACGGGGCCACCCGCAGGCCTCTGCCGATTTCTCAAACAGTTCCAGGAAGGTCTCCGGATCGTCCTGGGCCCCCATCTTGTGCAGTGGCAGGTGGAAGGGGGCGGCGGGCGGCCCGGCGGCCTCGGCGCGAACCTCCCGATCAATCCAGCTCCGGAACCTCTCGCGGTCCTCAGGTCCAGCAGGGCCTGGTGTTGTTCGCGGTGCAGGACCGCGAGGGAAGCAATAACGTCCGCAAGCGGCGTGGAGGACGGGCTTTGCATGGCGGCGGCGGCGGTCCTACTTCCTTCCCGGGTTTCGGCACCAGTGTAATAAGTTCGTGTGGGCAAGGAAGAGGACAAAGGGGTCGGCAGGACTGCTGACGTATTTATTAAACAGAAAATAACTTAAAACTTGCAAACACCAAATGGTGACTTCTATTCTGACACGCGGTCACAGCACTTCCGATTTACTCCTTCCGGTTTCGTTTCCGGCTTCGCGTCAGCAGTCCGTCTCTCTCTCCCTTGCTTCCGTCTTCCCTGGCGTTTTATACTCTCTCCACGCCAATTACTGGAACAAGAAACAGGTGATGATAATTTCTGCCCAAACCACTCACTTACCGCTCGTTTCCTGATTCTCTCTCCCGCTGCAGACTTCGCTAAACCACGCCCCCCTGCCACAAGAATACTTCCGTAGGTGCATCTCAATAAATTAGCATGTTGTGGAAAAGTTAATTTATTTCAATAATTCAACTCAAATTGTGAAACTCACTGAAGTACAGTAGTTTAAGTCTTTGGTTCTTTTAATTGTGATGATTTTGGCTCACTTTTAACAAAAACCCACCAACTCAACAAATTAGAATACTTCATAAGACCAATAATTTTTTTTTTTTTTTTGTGAATTGTTGTCCTTCTGGAAAGTATGTTCATTTACTGTAAATGTACTCAATACTTTGTAGGGGCTCCTTTAGCTTTAATTACTACCTCAATTCGGCATGGCATGGTGGTGATCAGTTTGTGGCACTGCTGAGGTGGTCTGGAAGCCCAGGTTTCTTTGACAGTGTCCTTCAGCTTTTGGCGGTGTGGGCAGGTGCCAAATCCTGCTGGAAAATTAAATCAGGTATCTTCAAAAAGCTGGTCAGCAGAAGGAAGCATGAAGGGCTCCATAATTTCTTGGTAAACAGGTGCAGTGACTTTGGTTTTCAAAAAACACAATGGACCAACACCAGCAGATGACATTGCACCCCAAATCATCACAGACTGTGGAAACTTAACACTGGACTTCAAGCAACTTGGACTATGAGCTTCTCCACCCTTCCTCTAGGACCTTGGTTTCCAAATGAAATAGAAAACTTGATCTCATCTGATAAGAGGACTTTGGACCAATGGAAACAGTCCAGTTCTTTTTCTCCTTAGCCCAGGTAAGACGCCTCTGGAGTTGTCTGTGGTTCAGGAGTGGCTTAACAAGACGAATACAACAACGGTAGCCAAATTATTTGTGTGGTGGCTCTTGATGCCTTGACCCCAGCCTCAGTCCATTCCTTGTGAAGTTCTCTATAATTCTTGAATCGATTTTGGATAACATGCTTGGATACAGCACTCTGTGAACAGCCAGCTTCTTTGACAATGAATGTTTGTGGCTTACCTTCCTTGTGAAGGGTGTCAGTGATTGTCTTCTGGACAGTTGTCAGATCCGCAGTCTTTACCATGATTGACCAAACTGAGAAACCATTTTAAAGGCTCAGGAAACCTTTTCAGGTTTTTTGAGTTGATTAGCTGATTGGCATGTCACCATATTCTAATTTGTTGAGATTGTTGAGTTTTTGTTAAATGTGAGCCAAAATCATCACAATTAAAAGAACCAAAGACTTAAACTACTTCAGTCTGTGTGAATTGAATTTATTTAATACAGAAGTTTCACGATTTGAGTTGAATTACTGAAATAAATGAACTTCTCCATGATATAATTTATTGAGATGCACCTGTATATAAATGGGAAAAAAATGGTAAAAGAGTGGTATGTCCAAATTCATAGTATTTGAAAAGCAATTAGCAAAAAATACTTGGATGTCCCACTACTTCCACCCAGATTCTGAAGTGCATATGCAATTTTGGTTGTGTAGCAAGAATCAGTGAGTGCCGCATTTGCATTCACTATGTAAAACATCATTAAACATATTTAATACTGTGCAGAGAATAGGGCAAAATAAAAGCTTTTCGAAATATTGATTCAGAACAAAATATTTGTAAAGCTAAAATGTATATATATATTTATTTATTTATTTATCTTAAACTTTAAAATATATATATTTTTTTGAAATTCAATTTTAACAACCTAATCACTGATCACCTAATCAACAGTCAAATTTATGGAATCTAATCAGAGGCCATATTTGTCTAGCTAGCCTATCTTTTATTATTTATACAAATTTAATCTTAACAACAACTTGAGAAAAAAGCCGGGTCTTCTGACACAGCCGTGCATGCCATGAATTCATTGTTGTCACTTATCTGTTCGGCCTGTACAGCCTGTTCAATTGCTGCAAAAAAGTCTTTGTAACTTAAATAGGCTTCTGGTGTCCTCTGCTTCCAGTTATTTTAGCTGTACAAAAGCAGTCTGTTATCTTGCTGTTCTAGTCACTTACTCATTAGTGACTAATCAATCAGAATTCTCACACAAATTTACAAAAAAATGGCTTATTTTCAAATATAAAATAAGATGGATAAACCACTGTATGAATAGAAATGGTAGAACGAGATCAAGTAAAGGTCGATAACGAGGTCTAGGTTAAAAATGTGAATTCACATTTAGGAAGCAATTTTGCTCAATAATAACCTATTATTTAAGATTAAATTAAATTTGTCCATTCAAAATACTGTGTGATTTAATTAATTTTGTGCTACTGAGTTGTCATGGGCTCCCTGTCACTGTTTATTTTGATTGCTTCTATTGTTCTCACTTGTGAGTCGCTTTGGATAAAAGCGTCTGCTAAATGACTAAATGTAAATGTTTAAGGTTTCTCACAGATAAACTGTGCAACTGTTTCTCTCCTTACAATAAAAGTGTTTAGATCTGTCATGGTGTGGACAGGATTTTAATTGTTGGACTAAAAACTCATTTAAAGATGGATAGTAATTCAACACTACATAGAAAATATATTGGGTCACGTTATTGTTGTTTTTTAATTACTGCATAATATTCAGATTGTTGAGTTATTTTAGAACCAATCCAGCAAGTTATAATAAAGTACCTCTTGCAGATACACTATCCCAATTGGCTTCTTAAAATTAATAACTACAAACCATGAGTATATAGAGACGTGTTAACTAACATTAACCATGTGAAATGAATGCCATTAATGAACTGATCAACATGAGCGATAGCCCTCCCTAATGTAGGGATTGTATGTACATTATGAATAGCAGCGATGTAAGAACAGTGGTAATAAATACAGTTGGATGAGTGTGCAACAGTATTGATAAACAATGTTTTCTATGCAAGTAATCAGTAGTGCAATAATCTTTTTATGAAAAATAGTTTTCTGTGCTATGTACAGCAACAACGTTTGATAGTTTACAGTGTGATATCTTGAACAATGTGTAGTCCGTGCAAAATATGAGTAGGGCAAATACATGTATGTAAAGAACTGTGACCAGTGCAGTAAGAGAGCAGGTGCAGGTTAGATTGGTGGTGTGCAGTTCAGAAGTGTCACATCCTCGGGTAATAAGCTCTTCCTGATACTACTAGTGTGGGAGCTTAGGCTCCTGTAACGCCTGCCGGATGGAAGGAGGGTGAAAAGTCCATGGTTAGGATGAGAGGCATCCTTGATGATGTTTCTTGCCCTGCCCAGACAGCGCTTCTGATAAATGTTCTCGATGGAAGTTAACTGGGTGCCGGTGATCCGTTGAGCAGTTTTCACCACCCGCTGGAGTACTTTGTGGTCAGATGTGGAGCAATTGCTGTACCATACTGAAATGCAGTTTGTGAGTATGCTCGGTAGAATTCCACAAGGACCTGGGACTCAGGTAAACTTTCTTAAGGCTCCGTAAGAAGTAAAGGCGCTGCTGTGCCTTTTTGACCAGGGTGGAGGTGTTGAGGGACCAGGTGAGGTCATCTGAGATGTGGATGCCAAAGAAGTTGAAACTCGACACACGCTCACCTACAGCTCCGTTGATGTAGATGCGTGTGGGAATTGGAATGGGTCAAGTGTAGCAGGCAGACAGGATTTTAAATGGGATGCAACCAACCTCTCAAAGCACTTGGCAATGATGGGGGTGAGTGCGACAGGATGGAAGTCGTTAAGGGCCGAGGCAGTGTAGTGCTTCAGTACTGGCATGATTGTGGAGGTTTTAAACTAGTGGGGTAAGTTGCCTGGGCCAGGTTAAAAATGTCTATGAAGACCTCAGCCAGCTGCTCCGCACAGGCTTTAAACACACGACCAGCTATTCCGACAGGGCCAGCTGCCTTCCGTGCATTCACCTGACGCAAAGTGGAGTAAACATCTGAGGTGGAGAGTGTGAGAGGCAGTTCATTGGGTGGATGCTCAGCTTTGAGCGAGATCTCCTTGTTATTTTGATTAAAACAAGCATAAAAGTGATTGAGCTTGTCTTTTCAATGGGTTTCAAGTTTTATTAAATGCACCGGTCTTCCTAGATATTACGGTGGACAAAATAATTTGTAAAACTTTATTTATATCATTAATAATTAATGATTGATTACATTGATAATTGCAAACATTTTTGTATTACAAGTTTTCTAATATGTTATGTTTAAATGTGCAAATGATGGATTATTTAATTAAATGTGCTAATTTGCATACATTTCTGTATCTGTAAACTGGATAAAGTCAGTTTCAAAATACTTGTTTAACTTTTTTGACATATTAGAGTTAAATATTTTTACAAAGGGGAATCTGTGTTTTTTTTTTGTAATTTTTGTCACTCTGTAATTCAGAAAAACAATATATTTTCACAATTTGGGGGGGAATAAAATGCTTTATATAATCAAGCAAATTATATATGAACTAATCCCTTTGTTAAAACCTTCAGAATATAGACAGGGAAAAAAAATCATGTTTGGTGTGTGTAAGAGCTACTGAAGTGGAGATTTATGACTCAGTGTAGAAGAAAAAACTTATTTTGAGAAAACATCTTATAAAAAATATGTATTGTAATGGAAATCTATTGACACAAATATATAAAGTGCTATAAAAGAAACACTTAACAGTGTCTTTTGGATGTTTTCTTTTCACTTGTCTTCATCAACACTTCAAACACATCAAAAGCCCAAAATCTCAAAATTGACAGTGCATGAAAAATCTTTGGTTTTGCCTGCAGTATCTCCTCTTAAGACTAATTTCAGAAGCAACCAGAGTGATGAGAAAGACATAAAGCACAGTTTATTACAGAAGTTGCCATGGCAACAGACAAATGTAAACTTAATTGATCTTTTGACATCAGAATGTTGCGACTGACCAATCAGAATGAAGTATTCCAGAAGGCTGAATAATAATAAACAAGAATAAATACGAGTGACTGAAACCATTGCATGAGAAGAAATGGTAGAATGATATCAAGTTAAGGGCGATATCAAAGGTTAAAATCTTAGATATCTTTAGATAAACTTGTAACATTATATTATTTCTGTACAGTCCCTCCCACATCAATCCTGCATTATTGGCCCTTTATGAAGCACCTTTGATACCTGTTTACAGCAGAGGCCATAACTGTTTATGACATACAATAAAGAACAGCTCCAAGAGAGATGTTACAGAAGGAACAGTCATTCTCTTCACTGCCAGGCTTCATAACACAAGCTGCTCCGGAAAAGATGGATTTATTCTATATTTTATTTATTTTAGCCTGTCTGCATATCAACAGTGTAAGGAGTGCTATTGGTAAGTCAAATTCTTACAGAACCAACTGAAGCACTAACTTCTAACAGAAAATTTACTAATTTCATACATTTGGATGTGAGGGCTTGCTTTTTAATAAAATCCAGTTTTATAAAGTCCACTTAGTTATATCTCTGGATAAAAAGCATATGTTCGGACAAAGACCTTCTAGAAGACAGGAAGTAAAATGTTTGTCAGGATTTAAAATGAAGTAAATTCACTTAATTATATAACAGTAATATTTTTAATTAGTTTCAGAATAAATGCATAAAGTTTTATGCAAAGTAATTTTTGTTATGCAGTCAGAAATTACAATTACAGCTGAATGTCACCAGCATCAGTGAAACTACTGTAAAAATCTACAAAAATGTAAATGATGGACAATTTTAAAACGGTATGCCACTATGTTTAAATTGTTCAGTTGTATGGTGTTTTTCAATATTGTGTGATTTTTTTCAGGCTTTAGCTGTTTGTTAAGTCCTGAAACAGTTCACTTTCTCTGTTTAAGGTTCCTCACAGATAAACTGTGCAACTGGGACTGATGCCAGAGTCGGGAGCATCCAGGAGGGATATGAAGGTGAGATATGCTGACATGACTTCACAAACTGAATACTACTAGTCCACAACATGTACAGTGCATGTTTCTAGTTACATTTGAAAAAAATTTCAGGAACAAATTTTTTTATTATTATACATTTTTGTATTAAAGTTTTGAATAAAAACAGCTCATATAATCATTCCTATCAGTCCCTCTGTGGCCATTTAAAATGTTTTAGCTTGTGAATATTACAAGAGTAAGAACAATATGGCATGATTTAGTATTTATATAGTTATGTTATTTGATTGTGTGTTAGAACATGTATCTGATCTGGCTTTCAGGAGATGTAGAGATTATCACTAATATCGGACCTGATGATCGTCTGGTGTTGGAGCCATATATGTTTCCCAGTGGTTTTGAATTTCTGGAGCTGATTTACTCTGATGGAGACCCAACCGCTATTATACGGACCAAAAAACCCCTGGATGCTGATGAACTAAAGCAGGTGTGTATTTGAGAATCAGTCGTGTGTGTGTGTGTGTGTGTGTGTGTGACCCTAGACCACGAAACCAGTCTTAAGTGTCAATTTATACATCATTTGAAAGCTGAATAAATATGCTTTCCATTGATGTATGGTTTATTAGGATCAGACAATCGTATTTGGCCGAGATACAACTATTTGTGCAAGGGAATCTAAATACTGAGAAAATAACCTTTAAAGTTGTCCAAATTAAGTTCTTAGCAATGCATATTACTTATCAAAAACTGAGTTTTAACATATTTACAGTAGGAAATTTACAAAATATCTTCATGGAAAATTATATTTAGTTAATATCCTAATGATATTTGGCATAAAAGAAAAATCGATAATTTTGACCCATACAATGTATTTTTGGCTATTGCTACAAATACACCCAGTGACTTAAGCCTGGTTTTGTGCTCCAGGGTCACATAAGGTTTCATTAGTTAATGTTAGTTAACTACTTTAGTTAACATGAACTTAGAAAGACCATTCCTTCTACAGCATTTGTTAATCCTAGTTAATGTTAATATCAACATTAACTAATGCGTTATTCAAACAAAAGTTGTGCTTGTTAAATACAGCATTAAATGTATTGTTCGTTGTTTGTTCATGTTAATTAATACATTAACTAATATAAACTAATTTAACCTTATTGAAAAGTGTTACGAAGAAGTCTCTTCTGCTCATCAGGGCTGCATTTATCTGATCAAAAATACGGAAAAACAGTAATCTTGCTCAATGTTATTACAATATAAAATAATGTTTTCTATTTTAATATACTTTAAAATATAATTTATTTCTGTGATGCAAATCTGAATTTCCATCAGATATTACTCCAGTATGAAGTGTCACATGATCCTTGTAATGAAATCATTGTAATATTCTGATTATTGTTAGAATTATCTATGTTTTCAACAGTTGTGCTGCCAAATGTATTTTTTACACTTTTTTTTCAGGAGTCTTTGATTAATAAAAAGTTAAAAAGAACAGCATTTATTCAAAAAATAAATCTTTTCTAACAATATAAATATTTGCTATCACTTCTTATAAATTTAACACATCCTTGCTGAATAAAAGTTTAAATTTCTTCCAAAAAAAGAAAGAATAAAACATTACTGACCCCAAAATTTTGAACTGTAGTTTATATTGTTAGGAAATAATTATATTTAAAATAAATGCTTACATTTTTTTTTTTTTTTTTACTTTTTATTAATCAAATAATCCTGAAAAAAAAAAAAAAATTGGCAGCACCACTGTTGCCAACATTGTTAATATTATATCATATAGATGCAGGACTGCTACATTATATTCCTTAGCAATAATGTGGTAAAATCAGTGTTTCTGTTTCTGATTTACTTCAGAAACACTGATTTTACCACATTATTGCTGAGGAATATAATTTAGCAATCCCGTATCTAGGCTATTTTAAAAATAAAAGACCTCTCTCACTTTGTGTGTGTGTGTGTGTGTGTGTGTGTGTTTGTGTGCCTCAATGAAAGCAGCAAATTAATATAGAGCGGTGATTAACCTCTTAAGCTCTGCACCCCATATTCAGTTAAATATCCATAACTTTTTTAATGTAAATGATACAAAGATTTTTTTTTCTTTTCTTGTTTACTGGCACCTAGTGGAATCAAAATTAACTTAATTTTTTGACCCCAAAATTAAATTTTTGTCATTAATCATTTACCCTAATGTCTTTCCAAACCCATATAAGCTTTGTTTCATCTTTGGAATAAAATTTAAGATATTTTGGATGAAAACCAGGAGGCTTCTGAGTTGTGGACTTACATTGTCAAGGTCCAGAGAAGTATGAAAGACATCCTTAATTATGCCGAACTTAAATATAAATGGAATAAATGGATGAGCTTTAAAAAATTCATCCCCACAGTTGTCATGAAGGGCATCTGCTGTAAAGTTGGGCATTTTAACATGGGGAGTCTGTAGGATTGACTCTCTTTTGCAGCCAGCCTCAAGCGGCCAGTCGATGAATTACAGTTTTAGTCACTTCCTTATTGGCTTCACTAGAGAGAGCGGGAGGTTGGCGCTCGATTAAAACTGGTATTTTCTGCTACCAGATAGACTCCGCCCACAAAAAACAACATCACTGTTTGCAAACACTGAAATTGGTGTAAAAATCAGGGATGGCCAACTTTGGTCCTGGAGGGCCACTGTCCTGCAGAGCCCCGCAGAGTCCTGCACTGTCCTCCAACCGTAATCAAACACACCTGCCTGTAGCTTTTTAGTGATCTTGAAGACATTGATTAGCTTGTGCATGTGTGTTGGAGCTAAACTCTGCAGGACAGTGGCCCTCCAGGACCAAAGTTGGCCATCCCTGGTATAATTCCTTTGAAATGGTAGTAATGGTTTTCACAAACATGCTTAGGCTAAATCTGCAACCATGTTACCCATTGTAGTATAGACGATGGTATTACATTTTATTTGATAAAGAACGATAATGCCACATACTGTATGTTTCTTTGTGTGTTTTATTTCTTTTAGACTGGAGGGATTTTGTATTATTCAGTCACCTGCTTGAACACAGTGGTATGTTTATTCACACAAAAGCATCAATTCATTCAATAAGACATGCATCATTATAGAAATAAAGATTCAGTTCTGCATTTCAGCCGAAAAACACCCGAACATTAGACGTTCAGGACGTCAATGACAACCCTCCGATCTTCCAGAGCAAAACATACAGCGCCACAGTGTCAGAGGTGTGTATAATGTCACGTCTTTATACAGCTGTCGAGTCCTCACATCTCTTAGTAAACGGTGTCTTTTGCTGCAGACGAAGAGTGTGGGATCAGATGTGCTCAGGGTGATAGCTGCAGATGCAGATGTGTCTCCAGAAAACAACAGAATTACATATTCTATACTGGTGAGTCTAATGTATTTGATATATTACTATTAAAATAGGCTTCCACAAACTGCATTATTGGACACTAGATGTAATTTCTACAAAGTTCATTTTCCATTGAGACTGTCAACCAAATAAAATATGTTACTGTACCTAATTTCATGGGGTTTTTATAGTAACTGTTTAATGCATGCAGAGCCTTTTTAAAGAAAGAAAAGTAAATTATACATACTTATTGAGTAGGCTCACTTTATGCCCATGAATATATTTTAATTAATCACTTCTCTATGAACAGCCTCCAGTACCGGATGAATTTGAAGTGAGACAGGACGGTAACATCCAGCTAAAACAACGTCTGAACTACAACAATGTTCAACAATACACCTTCACTGTGGAAGCTAAAGTAAAGAAAAAAACTCTGACATCAAACCAGTCCTGCATCTATATCACTTTGATCACTAAACTTAATAGATTTAGTAGTCTATTCTTTAAAGGAATAGTGCACACAAAAATGTAAAGTCTGTCATCTTATATTCACTCATGGAACACAAAAGGAGATGTTTAGCAGAATGTGGAAGCTGTTTTTTTCCAAAATTTCAGATGAAATTTAATTTTAAGGTAGTAACACAACATTATGTTTCTTCACAGGATATAGGAGAACTCAGTGACACAACCACAGTTACAATAACGGTTGAAGATTATGACAATCTAAACCCTTATTTTGATCACAGTCTCTATGAAGCGTCCTTTGAAGAAAACCTGGTAAATAATGTCAGAGAACAAGATCAATGCTTAAAACACACATTTGACCACACAAATATAACCCTTTATGTCTTCTCTATCCATTCACAGGTAGGACAACTGTCAGACGTCACTCCTGAGGCCATAAAAGCTCAAGATGGTGACACGGGCATCAACCAACCTGTAGTTTACAGCATAACAGCAGGTTAACAGAAGATTTACAACACACCCATGAATGAATGAAATGTACTCTTAATCTGAATTAAGTTTCTGATAAAAAAACAAAGCACATATATCCACATTTCTGTTTCAGTCCTTCCAAATGAATATCGGAGCGTCTTTGAAATTGACCTAAACAGTGGGGTCATCTCTGTGACATCGGCACTAGACAGAGAGGAAACTGACCAGATAACTGTCCACATACAGGTTCCAGTTTCTTAAAATATGAATGAAAACCATTAGGCTGATGTTTATTAGTAATTTTTATTATTCATATTTTCATTTTAAAAACAGGCAGCTCAGCAGGATGATGCCAGTAAGACAGCTAGTGCCATGGTATCAGTCACCATTGAAGATGTGAATGACAACACACCGGAATTTGACAAGGACCAATATGCAGTGTCTATTCTGGAAAATTCACCCCAGGACCAGCTTGTGCTTCATATTAGTGCCACTGATCTAGACTTGGTACTGTTCCTGAAAACCTTAAAGTCTGTTTGTAAAATAAATAAATACACAAAAATAATAAATACACAATGATTCTAGATTTTGCAAACACCATAGCTACTGTAACATCACAGAAGCAACTTAGATCACCTTAACAAGTTCCTATCCAAATGCTCAGAGAAATGGCTTAGAAGTGCAAGCATGCAAGGCATAACACATAAATCTCTCTTTTTACTACCCATGACTTCACCCTTATAACTTTAAACTTCCAAGTCATGTTTGTCAAGTCAACATACCAAGTTTGTTTTGATGCACTTACCTTTTCTTGTTTTCTTTCCGATCAGGGTGGATTCTCTAAAGGTCAGTTTATCATGGACAGTGATACATTCAATATCAACAGTCAAGGAGTAATATCACTCAGGGGCGATGCCACTTTGGATAGAGAAACTAAAGACAGTTACGTTATAGAGGTACATTTCACACATCACATTCATCTCTTGAACCCAACTATAATCAAAATGTTCAGGATAAATACTCATTCAAAGTGGGATACTTGCATTGTCCTCTTTAGGTAATAGCTGTAGACCAGCCTGTTGATGGTTTAAGCTCCACAGCTCAGGTCACCATCACTGTTCTGGACGTCAACGACAACAACCCACAATTCCTTCCTCTCCCAGAGCCCATAGAGATTCAGGAAGGTGTGTACACTCCCTCATCACCTGGAGACGTGTGCTTAATCTCAGCCACAGACTCCGACATTGGAGAAAACGGACACGTCGCCTTCACTATTTACTCACACAGTGGACTATTTAGCTTCAGAGAGGTGAGAGGACTTACGAGAGCTATCGCTGATGCTTTGATCTGCATGATATCACATTTTTATAGACGTTGTAATGTTAGTGTCCAGATCCTACTCGCCTTGTACAAAAATATTTCCTTCTCTTGTAGGATGGAACTCTACTAGCTATCGAGGAGCTGGATCGGGAGACACAGGACGTGTATGATGTGGTCATTGTTGCTATGGATCATGCAGTCCCACCAAGAAATGTATTAATTTCCACTTATTTTCATTAATCCATGATGTGACTACTTGTAATTTAATACAATTCTGTGACTGTATTGACTGGAGCATTCACTTTAACAGACGGTGTTCCTAGAGACATAACAGATTTAATACTGCATATTATTTACAAAAAATACAAAAGATTTTGAATCTGATTGGCAGGCTTTATGCAACATCCATGAGTCTGGGGCTAAACTTTTTTTATCTCTCTGGCAACATACAAATCTGGGTTTGTAAAAGTGATTCTAAGGGAAAACTAGTTGCTTGATTGCCAGAGCTTTATTTATTAGAAACTTTGACAGTTTTTCCACATTTTGTTTGAGGCACTTTGTAGCAAGCACATCAGACAAACACTGCAAATATGGGCTTTTGGTCTGTACTAGAAAAGGGTTGCTTATGTTTATTTTTTTCTAGAACATCACCACAGTGAGGGTCAGTATCACAGACATCAATGACAATGCTCCAGTCTTCAGCTCTGACACCTACAGCAGAAGCGTTGTGGTTAAAGACGCCAAGGTTGGAGAAGTGCTGCTGATGCTCTCTGCCACAGATAAAGATGCCGGATCAAACGCAATCATTAGCTACAGGTAAGGTCAAGACTTTCATACTTATAATTAAGCTTCCATTTAGAAGTGCCAAATTCTTCATGATTAATAATATAAAAACACACTTACCTACAGTACGTCACCTATCTTAAGGCAGATGCATGAATGTTGTCTTTCTGTAGTTTCTCTGAAGCGTCTTCCATGGTTGCACTGGATGCTGAAACAGGAGACATCACTTTGACCTCTGACCTAAGTGAGGTCATAGAAGACACGCTACTAACCCTTACTGCTACAGCGACAGATCATGGAACACCAGCACAGTCTGATGAAGGTTTGGGTCTGGTTTGCATAATTCCTTTGAATTATTCCTGTGAACTTTGTGTTCAAACAGTTCAGATAATGTTTGCAAATAAGCAGTTTTTTGGGAGAAGTTTATTCTTAACAAATCCCCCGTTCGGTATTTAAACATGATGCAATGAACGTCAAAACTAACATCTTTCTTCTCTCTGTAGCCGAAGTCTTGATCTACTTCCAAATTTCCTCTATCTCTGAGAGTGTGGCTTTTGAGAACTCCTCCTACAACTTCAAAATTAAGGAGAATGAACCTGAGGCCACAATAGTAGGCAAAGTCAAGGCCTTACCAGGGAGTCCAGTGGTTACAGTCAGCTATAACATGAAGACACATGAGGATGTCTTCTCTGTGGATGAGGAAGGAACCATAAAAGCTCTCAGACCACTGGACAAGGAGGAAGAGGAGTGGAACATCCTCACAATAGAGGCCATAGACTCCAGAACTCCTCCAAACACTGCAGAGACAACGGTACTCTTCTATCTACAAACTCAGGCCAGAAACAAACAACACAACTATGCAAACACATAGTTCTGTTGCACATAGTTGCATCCCCCATTCAAGTAACACTGGTAATACAATGAGTACTTGTATTGCATTTGCATTTTGATACATTTTACAATGCAATGACACAAGCTTGTGTAGCTAGAAGTGTTTGTGTTCAAATACTTAGGGTGTGTTTCAGTTCTAACGATTACTCGTCAAGCATGTCAAAGTTTCTCTTCTTTAAAAGACATCTGACACAAAGGATTTTACTTTCTCTCTCTTAATCATCAGGTCAGTATTCAGGTTGAGAACGTGAATGAAGCTCCTGTGTTTGACACTGAAATATACAAGGCAGAAATTTTCAGTATCGCTCCATATAAATTCCCTATAGTGAAGGTCCAGGTAAGTGAACCTCAGCAGTGGCGTGTTCTTTTAAAAATAAATAAATGCAATTGTAATACATCAAACTATTTCTTACCAGATGAAAATACATGACAAAAGATCACACCTGTATATTTCAGGTTGTAGAATAGACTAGAATTATTCATCACATCTGATTTCAAGATTTTTTTGTAGTAAACGTGGTTGAAATGTCGTGTGTCCCTCAGGCATCAGACCCTGATGTTGGCGAGAGCTCAGATTTGGTGTATTCACTACTGGAGTCCACATCTCTGGTGGAAGTGGAGGCAAACACTGGTCAGATCTATGTACTGGATGCATCTAGTGATGGCGACAATGTGTTCACCTTTCATGCTAAAGCCACTGATAAACATGGACTGAGCACGACTGCAACAGTACAGGTGAGAAGAAACGGACAGAGAAAAAAGAGAAAGCTTTAACATGACTTTATTAAAACAATGTTCAAACAAGCATTAAG
The DNA here is from genome assembly GCF_963082965.1 of Carassius carassius. Classification (NCBI taxonomy): domain Eukaryota; kingdom Metazoa; phylum Chordata; class Actinopteri; order Cypriniformes; family Cyprinidae; genus Carassius; species Carassius carassius. The sequence continues at coordinate 36,271,806 of NC_081760.1, forward strand.
GTAGAATGAATGCGTTTTTTTATTTAAATGGAGCAGGAACAGTCATTGCAAAGAATTAATTATTGTTTGCCATCTGCAGATCAAAGTAAAACACAGTGTACATCATGACAGCGTCACAGTCATCTCCCTTAACCAGCCTGTGCACATAGTTGAGAAGATGATCCCAGAGATGGAGGAGTGAGTAATCTCCATTTCTCCAGTCCATTTCTGAAACATTATGTTAAAGGGGTCATGAAATGAGAAATCCAAATTCCCTTAATCTTTTGACATATAAAAGTTAATTGTACTATAAATTCATCCTGTAAGTTTCAGAACTCAAAACATTCTCGTTAGTATAAAAACAGCTTATATTGAAGCCAATCTGCCAAATTAACCAGTTTTGGAATGTGGCACTTTATGAAGTAATAGTGTGGATAAACCCCGCCTCCACAGAAGAAGATCAACACCTGGTTTGACATCACTGCCTGTTTGGCCCCACACACTTATTCTTCATCATTGCCTGTTTAGCGCTGCTCACCAATTCACACATGTAGTGTAAATAACGAGAGAAGCAAATGCAGCTCTACGCAGAAACCAAATGATAAAGATGCTCTGAAGAAAACAAGACTCTGTGCCAAGTTTTGGAAAAACAGTCTTTGCATTGCCTTACTTCTGATCTCAACTTTAAGAAAGAGTGGATGAACTTTATTTTTAATGAAGATCCAGATCGCATCAGTGAGAACTTGGCCCTGTGTTCACTTAATTTTACAAAGGATTAATTTACAAACCACAATTCGATGCATGATTTTCAGAAAGATTGAAACTAAAAGACAATGCTGTGCCGACTACGTATATTAAATCCAACAATAATGTCGTACCACAAAAGTTTAACTGTTTTTATTGTGTGATCACTTTTGCTTTGTCTGTTATTACAGATCGTTTGATATGTACTGAGTATTTGTGCGTTTTTAACCTAAATCACAGCAGCGTCCATCTATGAAAGATGTAGGCTGTCAAACTTACACATCTGTTAGCCAAGTACTGTAGTGAGATGTCAAGTCAGGGTACCAAATTTAAGAACAGGATGGATCATGAAAAAAACTTTCTTTTGTGCCAGATATTTTCAATTTAATTTAATTTTCTGGTTTACAAATTGTTCTGAATGTTGCATTGGTTCTTCTTCCTATACCTCATCTTATTGTTATGTGTTCTGTACACAATCTGATGGTGTGTTTTTTTTTTCTCAGCTCCATGGAAAAAGCTTTAGGCTGGACTGTGAAAATCCTCAGTGTGAGAGCTGAGGATGGGAATGAGATGCGCACCATTCTCCGAGAATCTTCAGCCAAGACTTACATCAGCTTCATTGCCATGGACTCCAGTGGTGCTGTCGTTGAAGCCATGGAAGTCAAAGAGTAAGCTGAACTAGTATCAGTTTATTTCAGCTAATATTCAGTGTGAAATCTTAGCATGTGGGACACTTTACCAACAGTTTTCATACAAGGGATATGAATTATGTGACAAGTGCTAGTGCATGAGCACATGCAATGTCAACAATGACCAAATATGTATAAGCAGGGGCGGACTGGCCATCTGGAGCACCGGGACTTTTCCCGGTGGGCCGCTAGCCAATGTGGGCCGACCCACCCGGTACACAAATATATATATATATATATATAATTTTTTTTTTTAATTGACGGAAATCATAATATTACATCTCTTTTCTACGCAAATGGATGAGTGAGTCGATCGCGCAGCCAACAAGCGCGTTTTCGTCTAATTTAGAGAGAGACAGATTCATCTGGTAATTTCTCTGAGCAGCAGGCCACTGTATACGTTCACTTAAAACATAACCGACTGTGTTTACGAGAATACTTGCAGAGACAATTATTTTGAAATAATTGTGTGTGTATTTGTTCATTCAGAAGTTACGATACCCAAAAGATGAATTAATTATTTGTACGCGCATTGTCTGAAATGCTGCTCACAGCGCGTGCTTTGAACGAGTGCGCGCAAGCTTCGAACGCGCGCAAATTGTTTAAAAATGTTGAATCAGCAAGATTTAGAAACAAGTGAAAACGATCAACTACGATACATTTCACCCCTCCAAGCGAGTGAACAACGCGAATTTTAAATCGCTATTCACGATAGCCCGTCGGGAAGAGCAGTGATACATTTTGGAGCCCGACTGCAAAACACAATAGCCCCTGGACGTCGGGCTAGCGATTTTGCGAGCCCTGCACCTCAGATCTATCCAGTTTGTGAACCACTGGTTTCCACAATGTTTTCGTTAAACAAAATAAATGATTATTTTAAAAGATTTACTCAAGAGAATAATCTGTTCACGAATCGGATCATGAACTTATATTGCCGCATATTCATGCATCTGTTAACTAAATGCAAAGTGTGAGTTCTAGGAGAATGTTTGTCTCGTGATGAACATGTATCGCTCACTAGGAGTCGCTAAATGAACAGCTGCAGCACGCAGGTTATCTTTTTTTTTTTTTTTTTTTTCAATGGAGGATCAGTTGCCCTATTGGTTAAAATCCCTATACTTAAATATCAAATAAATAAATTACATCAAAACAGGGGCGTTTGCGTTTTGATGTGGTGGGCTGCTGTGGGCCAGAAAGTCCAGGGCCACTTTTTGGTCCCAGTCCGCCCCTGTGTATATGTAACACTTTATAATAACTTTCATTAATAAATCATTACCAAATATTATATAATGTTTAACAGATCATTAGTTAATATATATCCACAAAGCTACATGTATGAGATAATGTTTACTAATTATCTTATTAAATATTACATAATGATTAACAAATCATTAGGCTAGTTCATGTATATTAAAATGCTTAACTTTAAATTCATATATAATCATGTACTTTTAAAAATCTACAATTGAATTATAACCCCTTAAAAAATTTCCATCATAAAGCAATAACAACCATTCTATAATGTTTAATAGATATTTAGGTACAATATATAAAAACAGCTACAAATACTAGACTATGTACTCGTAAACATTTGGAAATGGAAACATATTTGGTAACTTTTTTTTTTTTGGACAGGCATTGTATATTATATAAATAATTTATTAGTTGATTAACAAAAATTTAAGCTTCATATTTCAACATTAAAGCCTCTGGCCTGGTTGCATCTAGTCTATATAATTAGGATGATTGCGTTAGAGGGCAGCATCTGAACTATGTTCACTCCCACAGGAAACTGCACACAGAGCACAAAGCTTTAACATCTGAACTGGAGAAGGTTTTTGGTCCTGGTTTAGAATTCAAAGTGGAGGACAGTCCTGGAAGCTCTGAAGATTCCAGTCAAGTAGCCATCATCACACTCAGTGTTCTGCTTGCTATATGCTTTGCAGGACTTATCGTTCTGTCAGTATTCTTTAAACACAGGTAAGTTATTACTAGGCATTTAACAGGAGTTTTATCTTTCTGTTTTCTAGTTTAATCTAATTTGTCCAACAAAAACATGCAGTCTGGGTGTTTTTTGTTTTTGACATTGAATAAACTTGCCTGTAACTGACCTGAGAAGAAATACTAATCTAAAAATAATGTCAACATATAAACATTTCAGAATTGTTGCCTTTGAACATTACTTGATTTTAGGTGCAAGTTATTTTTGTAAGTATTTATAATATATGCTTTTGCAGGCACAAAAATGACTCAAATTCTGACACAAAGAGCTTAAATGCTAGCAGTGTTGCACTTGAAAATCTTGAAAGGAGATCCAGTATTAACATTCCTTATAACTTGTAACATGTAAGTGCACAAATATTATCAAATATCAGATACAAACAGTTGAAACTCGTATGTGGAAAAAAATCATTCTCAAATACAAAATTGTCAATTGTCAAATACAAATACCAAGTTGTTATCTGCATTGGTTTGTTCTGAGATATTTGATGAAACTTGTTTCTTCTCTTGTTAACAGAAACCCAGAATTCCAGACAGGTAAAGCACATCGCTGTAACGACAGACTCCCTGAGTATAATCATAAAGTATAATTAATTAATCATAAATTTGGCATAAATTTATAATTTTGTCCTATGTATCATTTGTGTTTCTCAGGACCCACTGACAGAATGTGACAAGGAAACTGAGAATGCCAGCGATATCAGTGGAAACAGCCTGAAATCACAATGACTTCTTCTCAGTAGTGTACATGAGCTCGTGTCTTGATTATGACACATTTATAGCCTTATAACAGATCACTGCCATTTTATTTTGAATTGGTATATTATTTTATTAACAGCAGAATTCACACTGACAAAATACAGCTGTTAAGATCGATGTAGCATTGTAGCACTCCCATAGTGCAAACAGGAGAGCATGGTGCTTGCAAAAGTTGTATAAATATAAATAAATTAAGATATAGTTTTTTTTTCTTTAAATATAGCATCTGTGTCTTTAATTCACATTTGGAAAAAAAACAGTATGATGGAACATTTTATAAATATACATAGGTATGTTTGGGCTGTTTTAAATATTTAAATAATTATTATTATATATGAGTTGTTAGAGGTCAGGGTAAATTAAAGGCAATATGCAGTGTTGTCACAATTGTGTTGCATTGTGGTATATGCAGCCGCCTGAAGTGTACATATCAAGTACAGAAGATAGCTATCTCAGTTCAAATTGAGGGGTCCATAAACACTTCCCTTATCCACTACACAAAGTGGAACACATTTAAAAATGGGGAATTGCTTAGTGAAGTTCACAAGTGTGTGTGTGTGTTTTACCATAATCTTACCATGGAAACTAACTCCACTCCCACTGCTTCAAACAGTTCGAGCTAAAACTAAAATTCATAAGTTGATAGTACTGTGAACTTATTTAATTTGAGTCCACTGAGAAAGAATATTTCTTGATATAAAACTGCAAACACTTAATGTGTAGTAGTAAAGTAAATAGAAGCATGACTTTTTACTCAAATCACTGTAGTTCATTGTCAGCTATAGCACACATGTATGTTCTGAAATACTTAACACAGAGATCACCACCAGAGGTGGGTAGAGTACCCAAAAACTGTACTCAAGTAAAAGTAAAAGTTTCCCTTTCATAGGTCACTTCGATGCTGCGGTGACGTCACCACGTATGGGAACACCTTCGGTGTGACGAATGTCTGAAGCCCTATACCATCCCGCCAATCCTATTGGCCAAATAGCGCGTGGCACCGCCCAGCATGCGTAGGCATATATATACCTGGTGCCGCGCGCCATTTACCTCAGATTTAATTCCTTCAGTACGAAGCGAATCTTCTGTGCCCTATCGTCTCGCGTTCTCAGCGATCATCTATGAGCAGTATACTCCTCTCCGCGGACGCGATGAGTTTCAAGAAGTGTAAGGACCCGTGTACCAGGTACATTGTTCGGGGGGACACTCATGACAGGTGCGTAGTTTGCCTAGGCTTACACCACGCACAGGAGGCGCTTAGCGGCCTTTCTTCATGCCCCCATTGCGATGGCCTGCGACTCAGGGTGCTTCGCTCTAGGGTAGATGTATTCTCCGATGTTGCCGTGTCTAACCCCCGCCACACCACTTCTGCGACTGCCGAGGCACCGCACGAGGTGATAGCTTGGGGTGACACGTGTGACATGGAGTTCGAGGACAGTTCAGCGATGGAAAATTACTCTCCGCATCGCTCGCTCTCCCCTACCCTAATACACAGGAAAACTTTTGAACCTGTCGTCTTTTCCTGTGAGGATTTACGGCCCACACCGGGGGCATGTAGTGCCATCTCCTTCGGTTGTGACCGCCATGATGACGACGTTCTTTCCACTGCGGCCTCGGGGTCTGAGGACTTCGCGGCCGACACGAGCCCTCTCCCTCCTAGTGGACAGGAGAGGCGTGTTTCCCCCTCCTACAGTGAGCTGTTGGATGTGGTTTCCCGTGCAGTGGGTACATTGGGGCTGGAATGGGAGGTTGAGAAGGCCGAGGCCCAACCTTCTTCGAAGCTGGACGACCGTTTCCTAACTAGTCGGACACCTTCGCAGCCCCGGAGGCCTTTACCCTTTTTCCCGGACCTCCACCAGGAAGTTTCGAGGTCCTGGAAACAGCCGTTTGCGGCGCGCATCACTAACACTGCGGCCGCGGATTTCGCCACCATTTCGGGCATGGCGAGTCATGGCTATACAGCGATACCGCCGGTGGAAGAGACTCTCGCCGAACATCTTGCACCTAATTCGGCTGCGGCGTGGAAGTCCCGCCCCCTCCTCCCCTCGAAGGCGTGTCGAGTCACGTCTAGTTTAGTGGGAAAATCCTATATGGCCGCTGGCCAAGCGGCTGCTTCGCTTCATTCTATGGCGGTCCTTCAGGCCTACCAAGCGGAGCTGTTAAAAGGATTGGACGAGGGGGACGGCATTACACCTGAGGCGGTCAAGGAACTACGGCGAGCAACTGATTTGGCGCTTCGTGCTACCAAACATACTGCTCGAGCAGTGGGCCGTTCCATGGCTGGATTAATTACGGTTGAGCGCCACCTCTGGCTTAATCTCACCAACATAAAGGAAAAGGATAAATCTTTCCTCATGGATGCCCCTGTGTCTAAGGACGGTTTATTTGGGGAGGCGGTCATTTCAGTGGTGGAGAAGTTCAGAGCAGCGAAACAGCAATCAGCCGCTTTCCGCCAGCTGATTCCCCGCAGACCCAGAGAGGTTGAACGCCGTCAGGCGCCCGCGCGTTCTCGCTCAACCTCCTCTCACCGCCAGCGAGTGCCCTCTCGGGAAGAGCCTTCACCTATGGCGCCCCCTCGCAAGGACTGGGGCCCTAGGGTTGTTCCACCGGCTCAACAACGCCAGCGAAAAAGGCTGAACCTGAGTTCGACGGCCAATGCCTCTCGTTCTCGGGCACCTAACAGCAGCTCCTGATTTTTTCGCTGCCTGCCAGGGACTGTGCCCTCCGCTAGAGAGCGCTGTTGGACCGCTTTCGCGCATCCAACACTCTCATTGCAGTCCCCACGCTCAAACCCTGACTGTTTCGCCGCAAACAGCGCCTCGAACAGCATTGGAGCGAAATGTAACACCAATCGCTTCCTCAGACACTCTGCACGATCCAGTTTTCAGAGCTCGAGGAGCGCTTCAAAGGGTCGTCATCGAACGGCCCGTCATGACGGCTCGCACAGCCGCCGCTGTTTCGCTAGCGGCAGAGCCCGATGCTCAATCTGTTGGCCTAATTCCTGCCGTGGACACGTTTCAGGACTACGTACAACGAGATGCAACGTCTGCTATGCATATACTTCCCCTGTGCACGAACACCGTGAGTCTTTCGTGCCCGGACATTTCTATGTGTGCAACAGCGTTGCAGGAAACGAACATGTTGAAACCGTTAATATTGTTTCGGGCCGCGTGGGAACGCTTGCCCGGCATTTCTCAATGGGTGTTACGCACAATTTGTCACGGATACACCATTCAGTTTCGGAAAGGCCCGCCCCCTTTCCGCGGAATTCTCTCCACGGTGATGAAACCGATGGACATGGCGGTGCTGAGACAGGAAATGTTAGCTCTACTGAGCAAAGGGGCTATAGAAGAAGTACACCCCTCTCAGATGGAGTCAGGGTTTTACAGCCGTTATTTTGTGGTACCAAAAAAGGACGGCGGATTACGACCCATTCTGGATTTACGCCGTCTAAATCTTGCACTCAGGTCGAGCAAATTCAAGATGTTGACGGTAAAATCTATTTTGTCTCAGATTCAACCAAACGACTGGTTTGTCACGATCGATCTGAAGGATGCTTATTTTCATATTCAGATCATCAAGAGACACCGGAAGTTCCTCAGATTCGCTTTGGAGGGCAAAGCGTATCAGTACCGCGTTCTTCCCTTTGGCTTAGCGCTAGCTCCCCGTACATTCTCAAAATGCATGGACGCAGCTCTGGCCCCGTTGCGGCTCCGGGGCGTCCGTGTGTTAAACTATCTGGACGACTGGCTGGTGTTAGCGCAATCTCAGACTCAAGCACACTCTCATTGAGATATTGTGCTGAATCATTTACACAGCCTGGGTTTACGCACAAACTTCCAGAAAAGTGTATTAATCCCCTTTCAACGGATTACCTTCCTGGGAATAGAATTGGACTCTCGCGCGATGACAGCAAAGCTTTCTGTCCCGCGCGCTCAGTCGATTACGTCATGCGTTCAGCACTTCAGGGCGGGTCACACAGTGACAGTGAGACTGTGCCTCAGACTACTAGGTCTAATGGCGGCGGCGCTTCCCGTGATTCATCTGGGTTTGCTTTACATGCGCCCGTTTCAGTGGTGGACGAAACGACAGAATATTTCACCCCGTTGTTCTCCGCATCGAACGATCTCGGTGACACGGAGGTGTGTGATGTCGTTAAAACAATGGACATCAGCCGAATTTCTCCTCACCGGGGTTCGGCTGGGAATTTGTGCTTCCCGAGAGACTGCCACGACAGATGCGTCTTTGACCGGATGGGGAGCTGTTTGTCAGGGGCGCCCAGCCCACGGAGTGTGGACAGCGGCACAACGCAGCCGGCACATAAACAAATTGGAATTACTGGCGGTTTTTCTGGCTCTCCAGTATTTTTCGACTCTACTGACCGGCCGTCATGTGCTTCTCAGAACGGACAACACTGCGGTCGTGGCTTATCTGAACCATCAGGGAGGATTACGTTCTCGCCCTCTGTGCAGACTGGCGAGGCGTATTCTTCTTTGGTCTCACGACAGATTTCTGTCGATCCGGGCTGTTCACATCCCCGGACGACTGAACTTCGGAGCGGATTTACTATTCAGGCAGGCTCTGGAACAAGGGGAATGGAGATTACACCCCCAAACGGTGAATCACCTATGGCATATTTTCGGGGAAGCGAAAGTGGATTTATTCGCGTCGAGCACGACTACGCATTGCCCGCTATGGTTCTCCCTATGCCCTCCATCACCCCTGGGTCTGGATGCGCTAGCTCACAGCTGGCCCAGGACCAGTTTGTATGCGTTTCCTCCGATTCGTCTGGTCCCAGCGGTATTATGCAGAATACGGCGGGACAGAGTGGGACAGCTGTTGCTGGTGGCTCCGCGATGGCACACACAGCCGTGGTTTGCGGATCTCATCAATCTGTTAGCGGGCTCTCCGGTGGAGATTCCCCTCAGACGGGATTTATTATCGCAAGCACAGGGACGGATCTGGCATCCGAGGCCAGATCTGTGGAACCTGTGGGCGTGGCCTCTGAGCGGAGTGAGTTGATATGTCCCGGTCTTTCTGCTGAAACTACCGAGACTATACTGAACTCTAGAGCAGTTTCTACGAGACGCTTATATGCTTTCAAGTGGAAACTGTTTATGACATGGTGTGAAACTCATGATGTGGATCCAGTTTACTGCCCTGTGGCTTCAGTACTGGAGTTTCTTCAAGACCGTTTTTCGGAGGGATTGACACCAGCCACCCTGAAGGTTTATGTGGCAGCTATCTCAGCTCACCATGAGCATATAGGTGGTGTTTCAGTGGGTCGTCATTCACTGGTTTCTCGTTTTATACAGGGTGCGCGACGGTTGAGACCTTTCCGCCCTGTGCGAGTTCCTTCATGGGATTTATCCATTGTGTTACTGGGTTTGTCAGGGCACCCGTTTGAGCCCCTGGAAACTATATCGGATAAGCTCCTGACTCTGAAGACACTTCTTCTCATGGCTTTATCCTCCCTCAAGAGAGTTGGGGATTTACAGGCTCTCTCTGTCTCACCCTCGTGCATGGAGTTTGCACCAGGCTCTGTGAAAGTGTTGTTGCGACCTAGGCCTAATTATGTTCCTAAGGTCGCGTCTAATGCTTTTCATTTTCAGCAGGTGGTCCTGGAGGCTTTTTCTCCTGCTGCGACAGAGTCTAGGGAGATCTAAGTCTTTGCCCTGTGAGGGCGTTGAAGATTTATGTGGATCGCACTGCCCCATGGCGTGAGTCTGACCAGCTGTTTGTCTGTTTTGGACATAAGAATAAGGGCCATGCAGTTACGAAACAGCGCATGTCCCATTGGCTGGTGGAGGCTATTTCCTTGGCCTATGAGGCGCGCGGGCTCGCTTCGCCCTTAGGAGTAAGAGGTCATTCCACAAGAGCAGTGGCTTCTTCTCAAGCCTTTCTCAGGGGATCTTCTTTGGATGATATCTGTGCTGCGGCAGGCTGGTCCTCACCGAGCACTTTTATCAGATCTTACAGTCTGGATGTGAGGATGGCTCCTGGCTCCCGGGTTCTCTCCGCTTGAGCAGATGCTTCCTTGGATCCAAGCTATCAGGTACGTCAGGCGTGATGGTATAGCGTTCCCATACGTGGTGACGTCACCGCAGCATCGAAGTGACCTATGAAAGGGAACATCTCGGTTACGTATGTAACCTTGGTTCCCTGAATAGGGAACGAGATGCTGCGGTTCTGGCCGTGCCATACCTTGATAGCTTTCTTCTCTTCTTCGTCATGAAATCTGAGGTAAATGGCGCGCGGCACCAGGTATATATATGCCTACGCATGCTGGGCGGTGCCACGCGCTATTTGGCCAATAGGATTGGCGGGATGGTATAGGGCTTCAGACATTCGTCACACCGAAGGTGTTCCCATACGCGGTGACGTCACCGCAGCATCTCGTTCCCTATTCAGGGAACCAAGGTTACATACATAACCGAGATGACTTCTAGAAATATTTACTCAAGTAAAAGTACTAGTCTTGAATAGTTACTTGAGTAAGAGTAAAAAGTATCGGATAAAAAATCTACTCAAGTAGTTAGTTACTAGTTACTTTGGGTCATATATACTGAGCCTATTTTTATTTAAATATAAAGATAAAATGTATGTAATGTATGTGTGCATGTATAAATGTATATATTTCATCAGCCTTTACTCCAATTTATGTAATTTATTATAAAACCCTGTCTGTTTACTTAAGTAACAGATATAGGTGTCATGCCATAGCATATTTTTAATACGACTGACTTTATATTAAATGTGAATTTAACATTGAAAGTTAATGTGATATAAATATTGCTACTAATCTTTCATTGTTCAGAAAGAGAGCAAATAACATTTACATTATTAAAGATAATTTTCACTGACAGTCTAGATTTCAATCACTCTCAGAAACTCCCATTAAAATCACTGAAACTGTTAACACTGTGAAATCAATATCTTAATTATAGATTCGTACACACATCTGCACTTTGTTGTTCCTGCGAGAGAATTCGCCAGAAAGAGGTATTCAGTCAGCGAGCGAGTGAAGGAAGCACTGGCATTTTAGCGATGACTCATCTGAACGCCTCTGATTGGCCAATGCTTTAATAAGCTCAAAAGAATCATGTGTGATTTGTTATAATGGGCAGTAGAGTTGTGACGTTCGCGAACGAACCGATTCTTTTGAACGGCTCATAAACATGAACGATGGGAGCCGAGTCGCGGCTGGAGGAGAGCCGTTCTTTCTGTCGTTCTTTTTTCCTATGCGTTTCACACAGATGCACACAAATGAGCTCCTCCGCGAGACAGAACAGTTGTAGGGGGAGGGGCGCACCCAGCGCAGGCCAACCCTTTATAGCGTGATGATATTAGTTATTAGTTGTGCACGCATCCTTCACGTGACTACTCCAGTGGAAAAAAACCCTGCATGCCTCTGTCATTGGGTAGGAGCGTTGAAAAAAAGCTGTTTTGCACAGACATTCATTGCAGCCCACTTTGTTATTGTTCATTGACTTGAAGTGGCTGATGTCCTATTTGCAAAGTTTACAGTAGTAGTAGTATGTAGACATTTCCATTTTATTTATTCTAATTTTATCTACTTTAAATATTTTTTGTTTTCTATCAAAATGTTCTTGTGTGATAACAATGTTCTTGTGTGGAAGTGTTTGTAGTAAAAGCTGTTTTGCACAGAAATTCATTGCAGCTGGCTTTGTTTTTGATGTTTATTCGTGAGTAGGTATTGTATGAATAACATAAGTCAACGTAGCTTTACACACACACACACTTTGTACTAAAGGTAAATCCAAAATAGTGATGTCACTGTCTAAGCAGAGGGATTTGTGCAACCCTATGGAATATAGTCCACACATGACAAATGAGGTAATAATCAATATTTCAGAATAATTCAAACTCAGATATTGGTGTGTGATATCTGAGTTTTAATTATTTGACTACAAATCTCACCTCATCATTCTTCCCAGTGATTATTTCCAGGATAAACTGAGATGCCCCCAAGCTGGCTTCTTAAAACTGACTAAATATTTAAAAGAGCCAAAAGAGCCGTTCTTTTGAACGGCTCTTTGAAAGGAACGGATCGCGAAGATCCGGATCCCCTCAAAGAGCCATAAATCCCATCACTAATGGGCAGCGCTGTATAAACGCATCTATCTCTGGCTCAGCGCCAGCAAGCAATCACAGATCTGAATTTAGCAGCTGACTTGCACCAGTGTGATTGTATTAAAATTAATAAAATCTTAATCGGCTATTTTTTGTCTTTTGGAAGCTGCATTCAACTTGACTCCCCTCTGTTATAAGCCACACACGTACAACAAACTAATGTCACAGTGGTATCGTGTACTGTAATCGAATGTAGCACAAAAGTTATTACCTGTTAAACAGTAGACAGCACACGCGGTGTTCATCTAATAAGGATCTCCATCGCTAGCAAATAATAACCTTTGCAGATTTCAATTCAGTGCAGTTCCAGCCACGTTTTCAACGCTCTTTCTGTTCTTAAACGTTACAACTCCGAGTGAACCACTTCAGACGCTCAGCGCGTGCGGCAGGGAACTGAACGACTCATTCAAACTGATTCATGAACCAATTCACTCGTTTGCCAATTGGTTTGATCAAGCCTTTGAACAGAATTGACTCAAAAGAATGAATCATTCGCGAATGGGCATCGCTCATTGCCCAGAGAAAAGTAGACGGCGCGTTTGGAATAAACTGAAGCATTTATAACATTTATTGCATTAAGATAAAGTAACGAGAGGAGCGTCGCCCACAGTAACGAAGTAAAAGTACAGATTTTTCCCCAAAAATTTATTCAAGTAAGAGTATAAAGTACCCATCTTTAAATATACTCCGAAAAGTATTCGTTACCCCAAAAAATTACTCAAGTAAATGTAACGAAGTAAATGTAACTCGTTACTACCCACCTCTGATCACCACTGTATCAGCGGCTCCACATTTACTGTCTTTATATAAAGCAGCAGAAGATCAGTGTTTGTGGCTCATCATTGACTAAAGCACAGGCTCTTCTCTCCAGCACAATGGTAAACCACAAAAATACATTAAAGTAACAGATCTCTTGTGCAAACACACATTAATACAGTTGAGTTCAGTATTAACTCTCTTTATCTAAAAATCTGACTCTTACATTTTACAGTATATTGCTGTTTTTTCCTTGACTTACTGGTAACAAACTGTAGAAAAACAGTTATTTACTGGCAGCACGAGACAGGTAGGGGCGTGCCAAAAGGTTCCCTTTCATAGGTCACTTCGATGCTGCGGTGACGTCACCACGTATGGGAACACCTTCGGTGTGACGAATGTCTGAAGCCCTATACCATCCCGCCAATCTTATTGGCCAAATAGCGCGTGGCACCGCCCAGCATGCGTAAGCATATATATACCTGGTGCCGCGCGCCATTTACCTCAGATTTCATTCCTTCAGTACGAAGCGAATCTTCTGTGCCCTATTATCTCGCGTTCTCAGCGATCATCTACGAGCAGTATACTCCTCTCCGCGGACGCGATGAGTCAACGAAAGGTAGGAGCCGTATGATGGGTTATCACGAGGAGGCACTTATGAGAGGTTCGTTGCAGCCTCTCTACAGGTTCTCTCCTTGATAGCCTATGGCTACAGTAAAATATGCATACACTTCCCCTGTGCACTAACGCCATTAGGAAGTATCCGCGCTCTGGAGTGTATTTCTTAAGTCGCCTCGCGTCTAACCCCCACCGTTTCGCTTCTGCGGTCGCCGAGGCCCCGCACGAGGTGTTGGTTAGGGGCGATATGTGCGGCTTGAATATGAATACAGTGATGCACTGGAGTTCCATGTGCTCGCTCTCCCCCACTCGAGCGCGTTAATCAACAGTTTTGCTCTTCAAATGGTGGATTACGGCTCACACAGCCGCCGCGTTTTCGCTAGCGGCTTGGCCCGATGTTATCTTGTTGGATTGAATCCTGCCGTGGATACGCTTCAGGATTATATACAACGAAACGCAGCGAGTTTGACGCACACGCTTTTCTTCATGTTAATATGCCAGGGACTATGCCCTTCACTGAGAGCGCTGTTAGACTGCTAATGCACATCTACCCTCTCACTGCAGTCCCCATACTCTAACTTTGACTGTCTCGCAGCAAGGGCACCTCGAGCGTCATTGAACTGAGCTATCATTCGCGCGCCCCCTCAGACACTCTGCACAATCCAGTCTTCAGAGTTTGAGGGACGGCACGGAGGCTGGCAAAGATGGCCAGCGTATGACGGTTCACACAGCCACCGCGTTCTCGCTAGCGGCGTGGCCCGATGTTTATCTTGTTGGATTAAATCCTGCCGTGGATACGCTTCAGGATTATACACAACGAAACGCAGCGAATGTGACGCATGCGTTTTTCCTTCATGTTTGCTTAGGACTGTGCCCGCCTCCAGAGAGCGCTGTTGGACTGCTAATGCACATCTAAGCCTCTCACTGCAGTTTCCACACTCTAACATTTGACTGTCTCGCAGCAAAGGCTCCTCGAGCGTCATTTAACTGAGCTATCATTCGCGCGCCCCCTCAGACACTCTGCACAATCCAGTCTTCAGAGTTTGAGGGACGGCGCGGAGGCTGGCAAAGATGGCCAGTGTATACGGTTCACACAGCCGCCGCGTTCTCGCTAGCGGCGTGGCCCGATGTTCATCTTGTTGGATTAAATCCTGCCGTGGATACGCTTCAGGATTATACACAACGAAACGCAGCGAGTTTGATGCATGCGTTTCCTTCATGTTCTCTAACATTGACTGTCTCGCAGCAAAGGCACCTCGAGCGTCATTGAACGGAGCTATCATTCGCGCGCCCCCTCAGACACTCTGCACAATCCAGCCTTCAGAGTTTGAGGGACGGCGCGGAGGCTGGCAAAGATGGCCAGTGTATGACGGCTCGCACAGCTGCCGCGTTCTCGCTAGCAGCGTGGCCCAATGTTTATCTTGTTGGATTAAATCCTGCCGTGGATACGCTTCAGGATTATACACAACGAAACGCAGCGAGTTTGATGCATGCGTTTTCCTTCATGTTCTCTAACATTGACTGTCTCGCAGCAAAGGCACCTCGAGCGTCATTGAACTGAGCTCTCATTCGCGCGCCCCCTCAGACACTCTGCACAATCCAGCCTTCAGAGTTTGAGGGACGGCGCGGAGGCTGGCAAAGATGGCCAGTGTATGACGGCTCACACAGCTGCCGCGTTCTCGCTAGCAGCGTGGCCCAATGTTTATCTTGTTGGATTAAATCCTGCCGTGGATACGCTTCAGGATTATACACAACGAAACGCAGCGAGTTTGACGCATGCGTTTTCCTTAATGCTTGCCAGGGACTGTGCCCTCCAACAGAGAGTGCTGTTGGATTGCTATGCACATCTAACCCTCTCACTGCAGTCCCCACATTCTACATTGTTTGCCTCGCAGCAAACGGTGCTTCGAGCAGCATTGGATTGAGCTGTAATGCCAAATGTTCCCTCAGACACTCTGCGCAATCCAGCTTTCAGAATTCGAGGGGCGATTCAAGGGTCCTGCACAGACGACCCATTTATGACGGCTCGCACAGCCGCCGTTTTTCGCTAGCGGCAAAGCCCGATGTTCAATCTGTTGGCCTAATTCCTGCCGTGGACACGTTTCAGGATTATACACAACGAGACGCAACGGCTCTTATACATACACTTCCCCTGTGCACGAACGCCACGAGCTTTTCGTGCCCGGATATTTTAACATGTATGACAGCGTTGCAGGAAGCAGAAATTTTGAGACCGCTAGTATGGTCTCGGCCGTGTGTGAACGCTTGCCCGACATTTCTCTATGGGTGTTACGCACGATTTGTCATGGATACACCATTCAGTTTCAATAAGGCCCGCCTCCTTTCCGCAGAATTCTTTCCACGGTGGCGAAGCCGATGGAAATAGCGGTGCTGCGACAGGAGATGTCAACTCTGCTGAGCAAAGGGGCTATAGAGGAAGTACACCCCTCTCAGATGGAGGCAGGGTTTTTTACAGCCGTCATTTTGTGGTAAAAAAAAAAAAAAAAAACACTGACGGATTACGACCCATTCTGGGTTTACACCATCTGAATCTTGCACTCAGGAAGTTCCTCAGATTCGCTTTAGAGAGCAAAGTGTATCAGTATTTCTCAAAATGCATGGATGGATCTCTGGCCCCGTTGCGGCACCAGGGCGTTCGTGTTTGAACTATTTTAGGCGATTAGCTGGTGTTTAGCGCAATCGCAGACTCAAGCACACTCTCATGGGGATCTTGTGCTGAATCATTTAACAGCCTGGGCTTACGTATGGAATGTTTCACCCCGTTGTCTCCGCATCGGACGTTTCCGGTGACACGGCGATGTGTGATGTCGCTTAAAAATATGTATGTCAACCGAATTCTCCTGACTGAATTCTCCTGACCGGAGTCCGGCTGGGGATTTGCGCTTCCCGAGAGACTGTCACGACGGATGCGTCTTTGACCGACTGGGGAGCTGTTTGTCAAGGGAGTTGGCACATAAACAGGTTGAAATTACTGGCTGTTTTTCTGGCTCTCCAGTATTTCTCGAATCTGCTGATCGGCCGTCATGTGCTGCTCAGATCAGACAACACAGCGGTTGTGTCATACCTGAATCATCAGAGAGGATTATTCTCTCGCCCCCTGTGCAGGCTGGCGAAACATGTTCTTTGTTTTCAGAACTAAATTCTATCGATCCGAGCTGTTCATGTCCCCGGACGTTGGACTTTGGAGCGAATTTGCTATCCAGGCAGACTCTGGAGCAAGCGGAGTGGGGATTGCACCCCCAATCGGTGAGTCTCCTATGGCAGATTTTCGGGGAAGCGAAGTGGAATTGTTTGCGTCAAACACGACTGCGCATTACCCGCTTTGGTTCTCCCTATGCCCTCCAGCACCCCTGGGCTTAGATGCATTAGCCCACAACTGGCCCAGGACCAGTTTGTATGCGTTTTCCCCCAATCTGTCTGATTTCGGCGATATTACGCAGAATACGGGTGGACGGGGTGGAACAGCTGCTGCTGGTGGCTCCGCGGTGGCACACACACAGCCGTGGTTTGTGGATCTGATCAATCTGTTAGCGGGCTCTCCATGGGAGATTCCCCTCAGACAGGATTTATTATCACAAGCACAGGGACTGATTTGGCACCCGAGGCCAGATCTATGGAATCTGCGGGCGTGGCCTCTGAGCAGAGTGAGTTCATATGTCCCGGTCTTTCTGCTGAAACTACAGAGACTATACTGAATTCTAGAGCAGCTTCTACGAGACGCTTATATGCTTTCAAGTGGAGCCTGTTTACGGCCTGGTGTGAAACTCATAATATGGATCCAGTTTACTGCCCAGTGGCGTCAGTACTGGAGTTCCTTCAGGAACGTTTTTTGGATGGAGTGACACCAGCTACCCTAAGGTTTACGTGGCAGCCATTCAGCTTACCACGAATATATAAATGGTGCCTCAGTGGGCCGTCATCCACTATTTCTCCTTCATACAGGGTGCGCGACGGCTGAGGCCTTTCCGCCCCGTGCGGGTCCCTTCATGGGTTTTTCCATTGTGTTGCATGGTTTATCAGGGCATCTGTTTGAGCCCTTGGAATTGTTCCGGATAAATCCTGACTTTTACAGCACAGACTCTGTGGAAGTGTTGTTGCGACCAAGGCCTAATTATGTCCCTAGGTCGCATCTATCCCTTTCGCTTTCAGCAGGTGGTCCTGGAGGCTTTTCTCCTGCTGCGGCGGAGTCTGGGGATCTAAGTCTTTGCCCTGTGAGAGCGTTAAAGACTTATGTGGATCGTACTGCCCCATGGCGTGAGTCTGACCAGCTGTTTGTCTGTTTTGGACATAAGAATAAGGCCATGCAGTTACGAAACAGTGCATGTCCCATTGGCTGGTGCAGGCTATTTCCTTGGCCTATGAGGCGCGCGGGCTCGCTTCGCCCTTAGGAGTAAAAGGTCATTCCACGAGAGCAGTGGCTTCTTCTCAAGCCTTTCTCAGTGGATCTTCTATGGATGATATCTGTGCTGCGGCAGGCTGGTCCTCACCGAGCACTTTTATCAGGTCTTACAGTCTGGATGTGAGGATGGCTTCTGGCTCCCGGGTTCTCTCCGCTTGACCAGATGCTTCCTTGGATCCAAGCTATCAGGTACGTCAGGCGTGATGGTATAGCGTTCCCATACGTGGTGACGTCACCGCAGCATCGAAGTGACCTATGAAAGGGAACATCTCGGTTACGTATGTAACCTTGGTTCCCTGAATAGGGAACGAGATGCTGCGGTTCTGGCCGTGCCGTACCTTGATAGCTTTCTTCTTCGTCATGAAATCTGAGGTAAATGGCGCGCGGCACCAGGTATATATATGCTTACGCATGCTGGGCGGTGCCACGCGCTATTTGGCCAATAAGATTGGCGGGATGGTATAGGGCTTCAGACATTCGTCACACTGAAGGTGTTCCCATACGTGGTGACGTCACCGCAGCATCTCGTTCCCTATTCAGGGAACCAAGGTTACATACGTAACCGAGATGTTTCTCATTGGTGAAAGGAGTTTTACTGTGTTGGCCACAGTGGCGGCTCAAGACAATTTTGATTGGGGGGGCAATGGGGGGTCCTGGTCATTTCAAGGGGGGTCTCATGAAAACCAACAAAAAATACAGTGGACACAGCTAATAACTGCATATTACTGCTACTAAACAACAAAAACAACACAGCATATCAACTACTTTGTTTTTAATTAATTAATTAATCAATTGCAGTTTGCAAACAATATGCTCAAACTTTAAAGGGTTGGCGCTTTAAATGGTTCGCGTCTCCAATAAGCATTAATCCACAAATGACTTAAGCGGTTAACTTTTTTAACATGGCTGACAGCCCCTCTGAGCAGGGCCGTGAAGAGACCTTTGTAGGGCCAGGTGCTCAAAGTATAAAAGGGGCACATGGAACAAGGCTTTAAATAGCGCTGTTCAAAATATCAATACAGCAATATATTGTGATGCATTCCTTGCTGATTCACGTATCGATATGGATGATTATGTATTGATACAGCAGCAAATGCTGTGATGCAGTTTTGAAAAAGAAACAATAGAGAAGACAATTTTAAGTTTAAAATAATAATAGCTCTGGGATTAGAAACTGAAATGTCTTAAATTGTCCCAACCTGATGGCTTTTTCTTCTCTGTTCTACAGAATAATTAAGAACAGCGGTTATAGTAAAAACTATAGAAAACCTCTACATTTTCCTCTTTCTCACCAGCCTCTGTCTCCTGGATTGCTGTTACCTGCTCTTTCTGTCACTTGTGCCTCTACATTTCCCTCTTTTTCTTCCTCTTTCTCCATCTCCTCATCTGATCTATTACTTTCCACTCTCTGTCCATCTAGGAACAAGGCTCAATTTACTATTTCAGCATTAATCTATTATTTTAACCATCACTACTACTCTTGCACCTAATCAATAAGTCCACCTTAAATATTGATACAAAACATAAAAAAACTGATATACTGGAATATAGTGATTAATATTATTATTACTGTTGTAGCTGTGTAAAACTGAACACCTTTGCAATGTAAACAAATGACAAGCTACAAAAGTTATTCATATCCTTCACACTGCACTTTGATGGCAGCTCAGGTATATTATTCATTTTATATTGACATTGATATTTTTACATTTATTTTCAGAGAGATATTATTGAGTTTACAGGCTAAAGTGGTCTTGCTGTTGAAAACACTGTTGCTATTGTAGAAAAAAAAATATTTGCGTCACAATTAAAATATAATTATATTTTAATTCATTTCTGAATTGTTTTTATTTTTATAATGATAATTCAGAGAATGAGAATATCTGAATAAGCCTTACCAGTGTTGTGATAATTATTTTTAAGGCACTCTATGTGTTAAAAAATAAATAAGTACTGTAATATAATAATAGTTTAGTCAAATAACATAAAAAAGACCAGACCCTTCGATGCTTGTGAAATTTTCTCCCTCAAACAGCGCGCTAACGTTTCTCTACACTACAGGCTACACACCGCAATATAAACAACATATCTGCATGTTCTCACATCACATCGTTCTTGTAAAATAATAATAAGTAAATAAACAAAATCACTTCGCTGAGAATGAAACGCCAATTACCAGCTGCCGCGGTGTTAAAAATATCCTTTAGCAATTAAAAAATGCTCCTGCAGCTTGAGAGGAATCGTCCCGGTCGGATGAGGTCGTCGTCGTCAGGTGAAAGGTCATCATGTTAGTCATTTTATTTACGGCAAAATAATTATTAATAAATTGTACTAATATTAAGATTGGGCATGGGCAGGCATTCACAAAAGGGAATGTTATTACAAAAAAAATTTGAGGAAATTTTGCTTTGACAAAAGGGCACTTAAGGGGCAAAGGAGCAGGTGCTCAAGTGAACTGGTTCTTTCGGACAGTTCGATCAAATAAAACCAGTTGAAAAAAAAACGGTTCACCGGTTCTGAGCAACATGTAAGTCTTCTAATCGCTGTGCCAAGAGAAATCTGAATCACCCACCGAATCTTCCAGAGAAGGCGAGCGTGAACAGGAGCAAATTTTGGTAAGTATTCTGATTAATTATCTCCCTTGACTTCATGCCTCCACGTCCCCTCGATAGCCTCATAGACAATAAAAGATTCCCTTCGAGCTTCTCTGTTCGACAGAGAGTCGCTGGTTATGACGCAATCGCTAGCCTATTTTTTACAAAAACTGCTTCTATGGGACCATAACGTAAGATACAAGGTAATGGAGCCATTTATACATTTTTGTGTTTCTTTAGAAATAATTAATGGACAAATGGAGTCTTTAAACGCCTCATATGTAAAGTTATTCGCTGTCAAAGTGACGCCAAAATGAATGGGAGTCAATGGAATGCTTCCGACAGAAACGGTTCTCGTTCAGTGTATGAATAAATGTCGAAATTATTATTATTTATTATTGTTCTGTGTAGTTTGAAGAGAAACATTTTTTGTAATATTTATCCCGGATATATATATATATTTAATCAGGAAGAGGGTGGGGGGTCAAATGGGGGGTCAAGGCATTTTTTGGCAGGGTCTTGAGACCCAGCAGGATTGATTTATCTCTATCAACATAATCACACGCAATATTGTAGTAACAATATATTGTAATCTTTATTAGCTGGAAAATGACAATCAGTCAAATTTGTGTTTTGAGCACATCTGACACATCCCTAAACCTGAAATGTAAAGCAGAACGTGCTCCACTTGCAGGTTATTGTAGAATATGTAAGCACACTGCCATACGCATAATTTATTTTTGCACAGTTAATCAATTTTAAATTTTTCACTTAGTGCAAGTATATAAGGAAGATACTGTACTACAGAGATTTAAATATACTCCACTTTTTCACTGTCTGACCATCATCTTAATGTTTATGCAGTTCAATGTTTTTTATGTATATCTAAAGCACCTTCAATAAGTATTTAGATGTTTTTCATATCTGTCACGGTCTAAGCATGATTTGTTTCTGTTGTTCTGATGAAGGAAGCTTGTGTTGGGGAGGATTCAATGTCTGTTGAGAATCATGTGAATGTGCTACAAAGTGAGTTTCAGAAACACATTGACTGTCAGAGACCACACGACAGGAACATGCTCCTGGAGACGTTGAGAAAGCATGGAAGGAATGTCTGAGGAGGATGTACTCAAAAAATACACATACTTCAGGACACCTGCTGGAGTGAGTATAGTAAAAGAAAATCATTAACTGTAAAATATCTTGTTTCAATTTTTTTATGTAATATTTTATTCTTCTGTACCCTTTTAGCCCATCTGTTAAAAATGTAAAACAATAGTTTTAGAAAACAATGTAAGATTTATCAGTATATACAAGAACATGAAATGCATTGTATATTGTGAACCTTATACATTAGCTTCTGATTGTTTCTGCAGTTCTGCAGTGTATGTAGCTACACCGTCTGAGCCAAAGAGAATGGAACAGAATCTGATGAATTTGAGAAGTGTTTTCTTTTTTTTCCTCTCTTTCATTATTATTATTATTATTATTATTATTATTATTTATGTAGGGGGACCCTGCTACAGCCTTTCCTACCATACACCTGTAAGGTCCAGGCACTCGGCCCAAGGAAGGTATCCGGTGCTGAATGAAGGTTTCCTGCGTGTTCGGTCTTTCAGCGCGTAGAGTTATTCAATTTAGGTTAAACTCAAATCTGACTCCATTTTATTATTTAATCTGACTCCATTTTCTTATCTAATCTGACTCCATTTTAGTATGACCTCGAATTTAGGTTGGAATGCTGGTTAAACTCTTTAGTTTATATTAACTTACTCATTCGGGTGCTCATGTCGCTAACAAGGATTCAACGTAATCTACTAGAGTCAATAATTTCAGAGTAAAACAGAATAAAATCAAATGTAACAATTTATTATCAGTCAGGTAAATATGTGTTCTGTCAATTACATATCCAATTGAAACATATCAAATCATAGCATTATAAAACATCAAATTCTCAAAGATGAATCTAAAAGTAAAATATGCATACCTGACCTTAGAAAATACATAGTATGAAGTGAAGAGACACACCACACTACGGGCTTTCTGGCTACAGAATCGCCCTGATCCTCTTGCTGCAATCGTTTAAATACCTCAGACCAAGACAAACATCCCCCGAGATGGAGACAGGAACTAACAATTGGAATTTGCATTAACTCAGGTCCCAAGCCTGGGTGGTTTTACAACTCAATGGGAATAGCGGGTAATTTACATGGAGGACCCTAGGAAAGGACACTCCCATCACAGTAATCAAGATATCTCTTGACTCTTTGGATCTGTATTATCTTCTAATCTACTTTTGTAAGACTGAGACCATTGTACCAGTTGCACTGAGACATTTCCAATGATACTAGACATGAGTGTTAGTTCACTTGCATTGACATTTTCATGTAATCATTTTGAGCAGACTGAGTAGAAGGAAGAATGGGTGAAGAGATTTAAAATGAAACAAATGGCCAGAAGTGGAGGAGGTCTCCTGCTCCTCCACTCTGTGGGGTGTCTCGAAGATGCCCGTGTATGTTTGTATTGTCTGTTTCTCAGGAGATCAAAGTATCTTAGGTTCTTTCACCTTACACACCTGATGGATACTGACTGTAAAATGGCAATCATAGGAGGAGGGCTCAGTGTGGTGACAGAAGATGAAATAGACGTGTGTCAGTGCACCAGCCTTGATGAAGCTTCATAACAGCCTTCTGGATGTATTCTGCTTTCATCATTGCATATCCACCACACCTGAGAAAGACACTGGGTTGTACATGCACATGAACCAAATATTAGTATAACCTGTGGTATACAGTGTTGGGGCTAGTTACTCAAAAAAGTAATATATTACATATTACATATTACTCTCGAAAATAGTAATGCCTTGCTTTACTTTATTACTCCCTGGAGAAAGTAACTAGTTATATTACTAGTTACATTTTTTTTTTCTTAATTACTCTATAATTGCCTGAGATGCATCAGATGGAGGGATAACATACAAAGGAGGAGTGTTCTTTAGGGTCTTTATTATGCCAACAATAGACTGGCACTGTCTAGCACAAATAACTACAAACAACTGTACTTGTGCAAGCAAGTAAACAAGTATTAACTTCCTCAATGTTTAACAAACACCGTCTGGTGCAAACAATCAATAAATTTGATTGTCAATTTATAACAAGTCCAAACATATATTAACTTCCTCAATGTTTAACAAACACTGTCTAATGCAAACAATCAATGTGATTGTCAATTTATAACAAGTACAAGTCACTCTGTCGCTTCGCAACGAGCTTGATGTGTCCGTGCTGTCGCTGCAGGTGCTTCTTCAAGTTGGAGGTAGTTACAAGCAGTGGCGGATACAGAACGTCATTTATAGGTGGGCCTGGTGAATATACGGAGGGGTCTCTGGTTTTTAAATCTTATACACCTGATTCCCGGGCTCCGTATTATAGAGCTTTCACACTGCGCGCGTATGCGGTAAGAGTCTATTTCTGATGTGCTGCACGCGCTGAATTAAAGTGACAGGCTGACAGTGCATGGTTCGTGGTCAAAATGAACACAGATTGACATGATAATATAATAATCTCACCATAAATGCGTTTAATTAAATAAAATGTAGTAATCTCACCATAAATGCATTTAATTTAATTATACTCTTTTACACAGTCATCTTCTTTTTTTACTTTAGGACCGGGGTAAAGCAAGGAAAAATAAAATTTACTTCAACAAGGTGACATAATGAACAACTCTCGTCTCATTCATGGTGGAGGTGAAAAATCAATTTCTTTGTGACATGCAATATTTATTGTATTAAAACTTAAATGCAAAAGAAAAGGAATGATAGTCGGCTGTTTTTGTCAATTGTAAGTTTTAATTTGAAATGTTTGCGATTTTAATATAAGTATACTACATGGTTAAATATTTTACCACTTGTTTGAGCAACTTAATATATAAATCTATATAAGTAGCGCTGAATAATACGTTGTTTAAATTGTGTTAAAATGTCTATTAAAGAGTGTATATGTACAAAGAGAATCGCAATGCTGACATTTATTTTTTTACTTTTTTTAATAGAAGTTTCTGATAACTTCTGGATTTGAAATACAAATAGTTAGTATGTGTTTGTGGTAGCCTACAGTCGTGGATAAGTCACGCTCTGCACACATGTGTGTTTCACAGTGTAACAGTGGCGTTATATGCCACTTTTAAGTCAGTGCGCGCACGGAGAGCGTGTGGCCGGCCGTGCAGAAAAAAAATTCACAAGCGAACGAGCTGATTCTGTGTTTTAAAAAGAATCATGACAGAAGAAAACAGGTATGCTATGTGTATTGTTCCAGAGACAACAAATAAAGATATAAAGAATTGATGGTACTGGCGTCTTTATTCCGGGTGTTGTACAAAGCATGTCTCCATTACCAGCCTTTCCTCTAGGGAATGCACTTCATCTTATACAATACATTACTGCCACCTGCAGGCATCAATCAGTACTCATCACAATAGATACTCATTACATCTCTTTTCCTTTTTTTTTTTTTTTTTTTTTTTTTTTAACACATTAGATTCACAACTACTAATAATTCACATCAGCCCAACTGTAAAAAAAAAAAATACATTCAGTTCATTTCATTTTTTTTTTTTTCATAAGTCCATTCGAACAGGAGCTTTTCGAACTCGATTAGTTCTCCTTAAAAGAGGCATGTCAGTCTTTGGTACAGATAACTCGAGTTCACGAATTTGTTCTGCAGAACTACACATACCTGGAGATAGCATTTCATGACGTTGCAGATCAACAGGGGGCATTTCACAAGACTGCAGTTCTGAAGACAGGGTTGGCTCATCAACAAGAGGACATTTTTCTGCAGTCTTAAACAAGCTCTGTCGATTTCTCCGCAATTTCTGTCCATCTTCTGTTTGAACCAGATATGATCTTGGGTTTACCTCTTTTAGGACTGTAGCTTTCCTTTTCCATCCATTAAACTCCGCAATTCTAACTGTATCTCGTTCAGAAAGAGGTTTCAAATGTCGAGCTCCCTTGTCATAATATTCTTTCTGCTTCTCTTTAAGATGTTGCATCTCTTTCAATGATAGGCTGTTGTTTGCGGTTTTCAGGGATACTTTTGGCAGTGTATCACGCAGTTTTCGGTTCATCAATAACTCCCCAGGAGATAATCCACAACTGAGTGGAGAAGAACGGTAACTCAGAAGAGACAGATTTATATCAGACCTGCTTGCTGCGGCTTTTTTCATAAGTCTTTTTACAATTTGTACCCCTTTTTCTGCTTTACCATTTGCCTTTGGATAAAGTGGGCTTGAAGTAGTATGTTTAAAACCGTACTGTTCCGCAAACAGTTTGAATTCACAACTAGTGTACTGAGGACCATTGTCACTTTGCACAATATGAGGAATTCCATGCCTTGCAAAGATGCTTTTCATGCGTTGAATCATGTCATTCGATGTTGTATGATGGAGCTGTTCAACTTCAGGGTAATTGGAATAATAATCGATAACCACCAGGTAATCCTTACCATTCAACTGGAAAAGATCAGTTCCAGCTTTTTGCCATGGTTCAGTAGGATGAGCAGCTATCATCATAGGTTCTTTGGCCAGTTTATAATGATGACTTAGACAGACGTCACACTGATTGATGTATTTCTCAATGTGCACATTAATTTCTGGCCAGAAAACAGCTTGTCTAGCTCTTCTCTTGCATTTTTCGATACCAAGATGTCCCTCATGAATTCTACGAAGCATGTCGTGGCGCATTGATACTGGAATGACAATTCTGTTAATTCTCAACAGCATGCCCTCAACCACATTCAGTTCTGCCCTTAAAGGAAGGTACTGTGGACACTTGCCTTTGATCCATCCATGTTGAAGGTAAGCAATAACCCTCTGCAATTCAGCGTCCTTTGCTGTTTCCTCTGCGATCAATTTTAACATCTCATCTGAAACTGGTAACGCTGAATACACCATACTCACATGTCTCTCAACTTCGTCCATTTTGCTGATCTCCGAAGATACTGGTGCTCGAGACAGTGCATCAGCCACAATGATATACTTTCCAGGTGTATAGACTAGATTCAGATCATATCTTTGTAATTTCATCATCATGCGTTGAATTCGAGGTGACATATCATTTAAGTTCTTTTGAATGATGGAGATTAATGGTTTATGATCAGTCTCTACTGTAAAAGTATGTAATCCATAGACATATCCATGAAATTTTTCACAGCCAAATACTAAACCCAAAGTCTCCTTTTCTATTTGTGAATATCGTCTTTCAGTCTCGGTCATAGATCAAGAAGCATAGGCCACAGGTCTCCAGGAATCCTCAAAGGCCTGAAGAAGCACCGCCCCCAATCCATCCTGAGAGGCATCTGTAGAGATCTTAGTTGGTCGTGTGTGATCAAAAAAAACAAGGACAGGTTCAGTAGTAAGAGTCTCCTTTAACTGCTTCCATTCTTGATCATGTACTGAAGTCCAGACAAACTCCTGATCATTTTGTAACAACTTTCTCATATGGGTAGTTTTAGCTGACAAATTTGGCAGAAATTTTCCCAGGAAGTTCACCATTCCCAAAGCACGCAGAATTCCCTTCTTATCCGTAGGTGGAGGCATATCAAGGAGGGCTTGCACTTTTGCTGAATGTGGCTCCACACCTTTTGCAGACAGCTTGTCCCCTAAGAACGTGATCTCTGTGACTCCAAATTGACACTTTTTCTGATTGAGCTTTAAATCATGTGCTCGAACTCTTTCCATAACTTTTACTAATCGCTGATTATGTTGTTGAATGGTGGACCCCCACACCACATATCATCAATATATACTCGAACACCCTCTAGACCTTCAATAAGAGTTTCCATGGCTCGATGAAAAATCTCAGGAGCTGATTTGATTCCAAAAGGAAGTCGAAGAAAACAATATCTCCCAAAGGGAGTATTAAATGTACAATACTGGCTACTCTCAGAATCCAATCGGATCTGCCAGAATCCTTGAGATGCATCTAATTTGCTAAAAAACTTAGCTCCTGACATGTCACTAATGATCTCTTCACGGGTGGGTATCTGGTAATGTTCTCGTTTGATGCTATCATTTAGGTCTTTAGGATCTAAACACACTCTTAAGTCACCATTAGGCTTCTTCACACAAGTTATAGAATTTACCCAATCTGTAGGTTGTTCAATCCGTTGTATTACTCCTAATTGGGTCATACGATCCAATCCCTTTTTCAAGGCCTCACGCAGAGGTGCAGGGATCCGCCGAGGAGCATGAATGACTGGAGAAGCATCATCTTTCAGTTGTATTTTATAGGTAAATGGCAGTGTGCCTTGACCTTCAAAAACATCTGGAAATTGTTTGACAATGTCAGTTATATTGTCACAGACAGGCTGTAAGACTACGTTTTCCTTGTTGACTTGATACACTCTTTTAACCAAATGAAGGTCTTCACACGCTTTATCTCCTAAAAGAGATTCATGACCATTGGGAACTACCACAAACATCAAACTCTTCATCTTTCCTTTTATTTGTATGTTTAGTCGGCATATTCCTCGCGTTTCAATTGGTTGTCCATTATAGGCTTTAAGGGGAACTGTACGTTTTTTAATGAGAGGTTTTTCTTTCAGTGCTTTTACATCTCTGATGTTAATTAAATTAACTTTTGCACCCGTATCTAATTTAAAGGGTACTACGGTCCCATTAGCCACAAGAGGAACAATCCACATCGAAGACTTGACTGAATCATCACTTGATACACACGTTTCAGCAGCCAGATTTACTTTCTCTTCAGAAACCATGTTCACATAAAATGAGTCGCTCAAATCACTGTCATCTGCCTCCTCCACTAAATTCACTTTATTTTCCCTCTTAATGTCTTTTGAAAAACACATTTTTGCAAAGTGGTTGGGGCCATTACACTTAGAACATCTTTTTCCGAAAGCTGGGCACTGTCTGAACTTATGTTTGGTCCCACAGCGCTTGCATGAGAATGTTTCATTGTCATTATCTCTGAAACCTCTTGTGTTACCTCTTCTCTTGTCTCTGAATGAAATGGCATCAACTTCTACACTGGGAAATGACGTAGCGGCTGTGTTAGTCCCATCAAACTGCTTCACTTGCTGTCTCGCTACTTCACTGGATTGACACAATTTGACAGCATAATCCAAGGTGAGTTCTGATTCTCGTAACAATCTTTCTCTCAGTTTCTTCTCATAGATACCAAAAACAATCTGATCACGAATCATTGAATCTCTCAATTCATTAAAGTTACAAGTCTTTGCCTTTATCTTGAGATCAGTCAAAAAGTAATCAAAAGCCTCTCCTTCATGCTGCACACGTGTTCTGAATACATATCGTTCATATGTCTCGTTCTTCCTTGACAAACAATGAGCATCAAATTTTTCCAGTACCTTATCCAGTTTCTTCTTGTCTGCCTCGTCATCAAAATTAAAGGTGTTATAGACTTCCACGGCATCAGCTCCAGCAATGGTAAGTAACAGGGCGATTTTTCTTTCATCCACAGCCGCTTTTTGTCCAATAGCAACAACATACAACTCAAACTGCTGTTTGAAAGTCCTCCAATGTGCATCAACATTTCTCAGCTTCAACGATCCCGGTGGTTTAATGGCATCCATTGGGCTTTTCAGACCCCACTCCTGGTACCATGTATTGTTCCAGAGACAACAAATAAAGATATAAAGAATTGATGGTACTGGCGTCTTTATTCCGGGTGTTGTACAAAGCATGTCTCCATTACCAGCCTTTCCTCTAGGGAATGCACTTCATCTTATACAATACATTACTGCCACCTGCAGGCATCAATCAGTACTCATCACAATAGATACTCATTACACTATGTGTTATATATTCACAAGGCAAACAACCAAATGCTATCAAACATGTTTTACTGGTGTTCAGGTCACACACAGATTACATACACAGATAATCTGATTGGGTTGGGCCACCAGTCAAAATCCGCGCCTGGTTACAAGCGGTGGAGAGCAGCTTTCTCCCCGGGCAGAGTGTGCACTTCACCGTCATGTTATTTTCCTTCCGTTGAACATATTCAAAATAATTACTGAATCTCCATCCGTCGAAACTAGCTTTCTGTAACTAGCTTTCTGAAAAAGAGCTTGCCGTTGTTGACGCTTCCATTTTTCCCCATCCGTCTTTGAGGGTGCCGCTCTGCTGCTGGCTGCCGGGTGTCGACCAATCGGTGATGGTAAATGATACCTCGTGCCAAACCCAGACCAATCACTGTTCCATTCACGCCCTCTTCCCCTTCCCTTCTGTTCTCTGTGTTGTGTGCCTTGTGTGTTATGAAGGTGCTACTAGCAAATGTAACGCAAGTAACTAGCTCGGGAAAACTGTAATAATATTACCATTTTCAGACGAGTAATGCCTTACACTACCAGTTACTGAAAAAAGTAATATTATTACGGTAACGCGTTACACCCAACACTGGTGGTATAGATAAATGTCAATCAGTGCAGTGCTGCTTCTCTGTAGCCCAGGTCAGGCGCTTCTGCCGCTGTTTCTGGTTCAAAAGTGGCTTGACCTGGGGAATGCGGCACCTGTAGCCCATTTCCTGCACGCGCCTGAGCACGGTGGCTCTGGATGTTTCTACTCCAGACTCAGTCCACTGCTTCCGCAGGTCCCCCAAGGTCTGGAATCGGTCCATCTCCACAATCTTCCTCAGGGTCCGGTCACCTCTTCTCGTTGTGCAGCGTTTTTTGCCACACTTTTTCCTTCCCACAGACTTCCCACTGAGGTGCCTTGATACAGCACTCTGGGAACAGCCTGTTCGTTCAGAAATTTCTTTCTGTGTCTTACCCTCTTGCTTGAGGGTGTCAATGATGGCCTTCTGGTCAGCAGTCTTACCCATGATTGCGGTTTTGACTAATGAACCAGGCTGGGAGTTTTTAAAAGCCTCAGGAATCTTTTGCAGGTGTTTAGAGTTATTTAGTTGATTCAGATGATTAGGTTAATAGCTCGTTTAGAGAACCTTTTCATGATATGCTAATTTTTTGAGATCGGAATTTTGGGTTTTCATGAGCTGTATGCCAAAATCATCAGTATTAAAACAATAAAAGACCTGAAATAAAAGGTGTGCAATGAATCTAAAACATATGAAAGTTTAATTTTTATCATTACATTATGGAAAATAATGAACTTTTATCACAATATGCTAATTTTTTGAGAAGGACCTGTATAATGGAGAAAGGTCTGGCAGCACTCTCAGACTCTTGTGCTTCTGCTAGTGACAACACTTGCAGTCTTTTTTTATTTTATATTTTATTCTACTTATTGCTTACTTCTTTGAGATTCTTTGAATCTCTCAACATGAGTTTTTTCTCTTTGTTGTAGGTATGGTTGACTGGAAGTCTGTCAGTCCAGATGTGAGGAAGACATACAGAGTGGAGCTGGAGCTCAGCAGATGTGTGATGGCTGTAGATACTGTGGTCTTGGAAAGAAGGGCGTCCTCACAGCTTTCTATTCAGACAAAGAGTTTGCTGGATTCTGTTCTATGGACTGCTACTACCGAATGAATGAATGAATGAATGAATGAATGAATTGTTTATCTATCTATTTTTTTTTACTTGAATTGGCGACAAACTGAAAGCTAAATAAATGTTTTAGTGGATAAAGCTGTGTCTGTTTGCTTAATTGGTTAATGTCACTTAAAATAAGGTTACTAATCTCTTCTGACAAATTTTTTAATTTTATAATTTAGCGGTTTTGTCAAATATTTATTTTTCTCTATCAGGCAAAACCTAGTTTTCTAGGGTAACAATTTAAAATAAGGTTTCATTTGTTGACTGATGTATTAACTAACATTAACTATAAGCAATACATTTTATACAGTATTTATTAAACTATGTTAGTTAATAAAAATACAGCTGTTCATTGTTTGTTCTTGTTAGTTCACTTCACAGTGTATTAACTAATGTTAACAAATACAACTTTTGACTTTAACTTAAGAACAGCTACCTGTAGTGCGACTAACCGTGTTAAGAGACGTTTGTATTCTCGAAAAATATTTCTAATTTGTTTCTGATTATTGATAATCAAGACCTAAACTTGCGGCGGTGATTACGCCAAGGACTCCTCGCTGCAGACTGTAGCGCGGTGACGTCACGTATGTATGTGATTTTTATTTATGTATTTTATTTCAATCTTTTAATTTTGGTAAACCCTTTGCATTAGTGTGCATAGTTATACGTGTATCATATTTGTAAACCATTTAATAAAAAAAACTAACTGTATAATATAAAATATAGGTTCAGAATGATATTGTTATCGCCTGCATGAATTCAGTGGTGTGGAATGACCGACAGCTAGCATAGCATTGAGGAAGCACGACATCTGCTGCTCTCTAGTGGCTGGCAGAGGACACTGCAGTCCAC
The DNA here is from genome assembly GCF_963082965.1 of Carassius carassius. Lineage (NCBI taxonomy): Eukaryota > Metazoa > Chordata > Actinopteri > Cypriniformes > Cyprinidae > Carassius > Carassius carassius. The sequence continues at coordinate 36,303,901 of NC_081760.1, forward strand.
ACCTGTATTCAGTTTATTAAACAATAATGAAATGCTTCCTCGTGTATTTGACTGCAGCAATAGCGCTAATCATTGCTGCTGTCCTGTAAAGCTGCTTCAGAGACCAGTGGCTAGTCATCGTTAGTGGAGAAGCACCTTCAGAAGCGACCTCATCTTGTCATGTAGCGCGCGGAACTCATCCTGCGTCATCTCGGCGTAGAGCTCATTCTTCAGAAACTCCTCCGTGATCTCTGTATTACCGTAATAAAGTCTCTGCGTGATTCCGTTGAGTAAAGCGCTCACACATCTCTGCAAGATAGCGCTGCCGAGTCCGGTCGCCATCCAGGTCGCTCCGCTTAGATTATGTTTTTAATTTA